>NW_028095723.1:732481-759117 GCF_014824575.4 Sturnira hondurensis
TTTTCCACTCGTGGCTGTTTCTTTCCCCCTTCTGGTACCCCTATAATTCGGATGTTGGAACGTTTAAAGATGTCCTGGAGGTTCCTAAGCCTCTCCTCATTTTTTTGAATTCTCATTTCTTCATTCCTTTCTGGTGGGATGTTTTGTTCTTCCTTCTGGTCCATTCCATTGATTTGAGTCCCCGTTTCCTTTCCATCACTATTGGTTTCCTGTGCATCTCCCTTCATTTCAATTAGTTTAGCCTTCATATGTTCCTCTAATTTGTGACTTTGTTCCTCTAATTTGTGACTATAATCTACCAGTTCTGTGAGCATCCTGATAAATAGTGTCTTGAATTGTGCTTCTGAGAGGCTGGCAATTTCTCGGTCGCTTAGAGTTATTGGCTCTGGGACTTTGAGTTCTTCTTGCGCCATCTTTTGGGCTGTTCATGCCTGTTCCATAGCAGGATCAGAGCCCTAAAGTGTTCACCAGAACAGGGCAACCAGGTCGCTGGGTTGTGACGTTGTATGTGGGGGCGGGGTCAAAGAGGGACGATGGAGTCCTGTCCGCCGCCTGCCCCCACGGCCCTCACCAGTGCCACAGTTGCTGCCGTCACCAGGCCCCCGCGTTTCGTCCCACTGCATGGGAGTGTGCCACCGCTGTCAGCCCTCGCCCCCTGGGGCCTGCGTGGTCTGTCTCACTGTGCGCGAATATGCGCCGGCGGTCTGCCCTGCACCCCAACTGGTTCCCGTCTGCCTGCGTGCCTGGGTTGGGGGCCCTGTCCTGCCCGACCCTGCTCGCTGCTGGCCCCGCCCCCTCTTACTGTCCCCGTTGAAGGGTTAGATGTAGTCGGACTTCCGTATAATTCAATTTTCTGTCCTTTGGTTGTGTCTTTGTTTCTCCAAACCTTTGTTGTATTCAAAGTTGGTTGTGGGAGAAGGCAGTGTTTCTACCTATGCCTCCATCTTGACGGAAGTCAGTAATATATTTTATTTAAATAAATTATTTGCTGTGAAACACTAGAGGTGCTTTAGCTCCTAGAGGTTTAGAGATTTTGAGGTTCCTAATATTTGATAATTGATGATTTCTGTTTCTAGATTAGACCTGCCTCAAATAACTTTGAAAACTGAATAAAAACAGAAGGGAATAAATACTGACTTACTTTGTACTTTGAGCTATGAATGATAGCAATCCATGAAAGAGAGGAAAAAACTGAGGATCGTCCATCCACTCTCCAAGCCAAATGCTCAGAGAGAGAACATGGGTTCCAGTGAGAAGGAGGGACTCAGGTTAAGCCTGCCAATTTTTCACATTAAGTAATGGACTTGGATAATTCATGGTTATTTCAACATATGTAGAGAGATATTGATAAAATGTAACATCTGTGTCTCAAAAATAACCTCAGCAAACCATGCAGAACAGATTTGTATCCTGAGTCCATTGAAGGGAGACTAAAAGAAACCCACAGATAACATCAGTTTTAATTTTGAGAGATTCAATGCTTAACTCATTAAATCAGGAACCAGCCAAGGATTTCTGTACTCACTATTTCTGTGTTACACTGATGCTGAGACCAAAGTTATAGAAATTGATTCAGATCTTTTATTGTAATTTTAAATCTTGGGCAGACAAAGTCAAGAAAGTATTGTACTATTAACTCTTCCCCCACCCCCACAGATATGTTTGCAGTAGATTCGATACTCACAATGTAGAAGAAATGGTGTCTATTTCACAGCTGTACATAATGTTATAGAAAATATGGAAACTGAATAATAACAAGCAGAATATATTCCAATATGCACATGAAAAATAAACCACCTATCCACCACACCCTGTGAGTTGTAACTAAACATGCTCCTCTTATCACCAACAAAGGTGCTACTGTCAGGGCTGACCATGGTCATTGTAAGAATAGAGGTAATATTAAAAAGAAAAATCTTTGTTTGTGGGAGCAATGTCCAACACGAGTCCCCCCGGGTGCTATGGATGAGAGTGAATCATGACTGAGACATGACATGATCTGCTTGAGGAGGAGGAGTGGCCATTTTCCCTTCTGGGAAAAAGCCGTGGGCTGGTGGCCAGTTTCTCAAGGGAGACAAAGGCCAGCAGAAGCCAGTTTCTCTGAGGAGAAAAAGGCCTTGAGCCCCCACCTTCAGGGCTTTTTATTGGGTTCTAATACACAGGACTACAGGGCGGCAAGGATCAAACAGTAGATAACATTTCAAAGAAATCTGAAGGCTTACTATGAGTCAATCTGTCAAGAATAGAGTTTTAAGGTTTCCTGCTCAAACCCTTAACATATGAATGAAAGCACTCCTAGCAAAGCAGATTTCACAGGTTTATCAGCAAGTCTTTGTGATGCCAGATTTTTCCCGAGGACATGCTCTAGCAAGGCAAGGATCTGCACCTCTCCCCAAAAGGTATTCAGGCTTAAGGGGATTAGAGCCAGGAAGCACTTCTCCCAGAGAGCATGGGGACTTGGGCTATGTCAAAGCCAGGGGTCGGGGGGCAAGAGTCCATTGCTCCCTCTTTGTTGCAGCTGCCCCCAGTCCTTCCATGAAGGCCTCCCAAGTGATTGAGTCTGGCTTGGGTTGCCCCCTGCTGTGAGGGGTCTTACCCATCATTGACTTACGACCAAGCTTTGGGGGCAGGGAGAGGAAACTGAGGCAGCATTTGCTACTAGAGACAGGCTTTGACTCCTGTGGCTGGGCTCATATTCCAAAGGTCTTCCCTGGCTCTTAGCCACAAGGGGTTGAGATACAATTCCCAGAACCATGGCAGAGCAGTGCACAACACTTGTTGAAAGATTACTGACTTGGCAGATAATTTAGAGCAGACTTTACTGTGATTTTTTCTTATTTGACATAACAAACCTATAACAAAAATATTCTCCATAATTTTACCCTTTGTGACAGCATGGATGGAACTGGAGAGCATTATGCTAAGTTAAATAAGCCAGGTGGTGAAAGACAAATACCATATGATCTCACTTATAAGTGGAACTTAATCAACAAAACAAACAAGGAAGCAAAATATAACCAGAGACATTTAAATTAAGAACAAACTTACAATAACCAGAGGGGAGGGGTGAAGGGGATAAAGGGAGGAAGAAAGTGAAGGGTAATCAAGAAACAATTATAAAGTAACCATGGACAAAGCCAAAGTGGGGTAATATTGGGGATGGGAGTTGGGGGTGGGGAGAAAATGGAGAATGAGGCTGGGTGGGGGTGGGAGAGTGGTGGGGAGAAAATGATGACAAGTGTACTTGAACAACAATAAATTTAATAAAATAAATTTTCCATAATTCCATAGCTCAGAATTTTCAGGTGTTGAAGGACAAATACCATATGATCTCACCTTTAACAGGAAGCTAAACAACAAAACAAACAAGCAAGCAAAATATAACCAAAGACACTGAAATAGAGAACAGGCTGACAGTGACCAGAGGGGAGAGAGGAGGGAATTTCAGGGGAAATAGGGGAAGGATTTAGAGGAACAAATATAAAGGATACATGGACAACTGAGAGGGGTAGAAATGGGAGGGGGGGGAAACACGGGGGGTGGGTTTGGATTGGAGATAGACAGAAAACAGTACTTGAAAAATAATTTAATAAATTAAAAAAATAAAAATAAACAAAATATCTAAAAAAAGAGAGAAAAATGTAGAAAATGCTTTTTGAAACTACAAAGCAACAGACATGGAAATGCAATCATCAAATCACAACCAAAATTGTAATGCTACTGAATATCATTTAAGTATGATAGGTCTAATTCCTACTTACAATCTACTTACCTGACAAAAGTAAGTTCTTTCAGGAAATCTTGATCTGACCTAAAATTGTCATTTTACTCATAAAACAAACTGTTCTAAATAATAGTACCTCAGAAAGTACTTCAGAAAGATCCCATGGTAAAGCTTGATGAAAAAGATAGAAAAACTTTCTGAAATTATGGTTTTAGAGCTCAGTTCTGTGACAAATAAAGACTTGAAAAAAAGAGTTGAAGGTTGACAAGGCACAATCCACACTTTTTCTATTTTATGAGTTAAAGCACTAAAAAGAGGAATTACACAGTATGTTGATCCACTTCAAACTGCTTCAGAAAATAATAGGTATCATATGTATGCTGAATGGTCTTTAAAATGAGAAGGGTCAAGAAACAAGGTGGTAAATTAAAAAGTAGATATGCCTAAATCTGTGTTTCTTGTTCACAAGCAATAATTAGTCAGTCACAATAAAAGTGAAATGAAATATTAAAAAAGTAAAATATGTAAACATACACTTATTGTACCATTTCCAGATATATGTAAGAAAGCCAGCATAATTTTTTTGAGGAACACAAAAGCTAACCAACCTATTATTTGATTTATCAGTGTAAAGAGCAAGGTGTTTTTAAAATCCCTTTCTTATTACTTGGGACTAATTTACATTGGCCCTGCGCCTATATTTGGAGTTGAGTGCTTTCAACCCTATCTGAGGTCCAGGTGGTAGCTAGTATTCTACTGGATGAAATAGTAGCAAAATTCTCCCAATAAGGCAAATGTATTTCTTGTCTACAAGTTTGAATTCCCCCACGTGCATTTCCTTTTCCTACTATGTTAAGTAAAAATTACCTTAAAAAGTTAGAGATTTAATTTCTACATGCCCAGGGATCACTTCTGCTACATGGTAATTATAAACCCCCTCCCAGGTTGAATAATGAAATGAGTCAGAGTGAAATTACTAGCAGTAATGGTAGTAGGATTTACCATTAATATTACTAGCTACATTTATATGAAGATCAAGAAGAACAAAAACTAGAAACAGGATAAGAAAAACTAGAAGTTATTTTCCTAATCTTTACTTGCACAGCAGGCAATGGAGTTGGGGCTTTTGTGTCAGGTTTCTCATTTGACCCTGAGGACAACCTGTAAAGCAACAAAGAAGCAAAGCTGTCATACCAAAATATCATATACCATACCACCCCAAAATTACTTATGAGAAACTCACTTCTGTTTTACAGTTATTTTTCCTTGTGTATCACCAGGTTGTTCCTCCTCAGTCTTCTTAGTTGACTCCTCCCTATTGTCTGGATGTTGGATTGTCCCTGGGTTCTCCCTTTAATAGTCTTTCTCTACACTCACTCCCAAAATGAATGCTTCCAGACTCAAGACTTTAAATAACATCTGTATGCTTTTGACACCATATTTTATATTTGGAGCCTAAGGCTCCCTCCAAACCTCAAAAAACATAGTAGCCTTCCAAGATGTCCATTTGCATTTGAATAGTCATCTCAAATTTAACTGATCTCCTAACACCAACACCCCACACCCCTTTTTAAAAAGAGACTTCCCTATCTCAGTTGGTGGCTATTACATTCCTCCAGTTATCTAGGCCTGATGCATTAATTTCCTTTTTAAAATACTCTTTTATAAATATTTTGATTTGTATTGTCTAATATGGTCATTATTAACAACTAGCCACATGGGGCTACCAAGAAGATGAAATGTGGTTTGACTAAATTGTCATGTATTATGCAAGAGTAAAGATATATACCATATTTCAAACTTAGTAGAAAAATGCAAAATACCTAGTATACTTTTTTGTTGATTACATTTTGAAATAATAATATTTAGGATATAACAAATTAAGTTCAATACATTATTAACATTAATTCCACCTGTTTCTTTTACTTTTTAATGTGACAATTAGGGAATTTAAAATTGTATATAAAGCTCACATTATGTTTCCATTGGACAATAATGATTTATACCAAACAGATTTCCAATAAATTTTCATGTGGTTGATTGGGCATACCCTGTTTAGTTGGAATCCTGTTGTGGACTGCTCTGCCTTGTTTCAGGAATTGTAACTCTATGCCCCATGGCTAAGGATGAGTGAGTGACCTCTGGAATGCAAGCCACAGGAGACAAAACTTGTCTCTAGTAGCAAATGCTGCCTCAGTTTCCTCTCCCTGCCCCTAAAGCATGATCTGTTATTGATGGGTAAGTCTCCTCAGAGGAGGGGCAACCTAAGCCAGACACACTCATTTGGGAGGCCATCATGGAAGGACTGGAGGGTCTGCAACAAAGAGCAAGCAGTAGACCCTTTCCCCCACCCCCCGCTATGTGACATAGCCTGAATACTCATGTCTTCTGGGAGATGCGCTTCCGGACTCTAATCCCCTTAAGCCTGAATACCTGTTGGAGAGGGGTGCAGCTCCTTGCCTTGCCAGAGCAGATCCTGGGGAGGGAATCTGACATCACAAAGAATTCCTCAAAAACCTGTGAAACCTGCTCTGCTAAGACTACATTCATTCATATGCTAAGGGTCTGAGCAGGAAAACCTAAAGTTTCTCCAAAACCCCCTTCCTGACAGACACTGACTCAGACTAAACCCTCAGATTTCTTTGAAATGTTACCTACTGTTTACTCCTTGCTGCCCTGTATATCTGTGCATTACAACCCAATAAAAGTCCTTGGAGGAAGGGGCTCAAGGTTTTTTGCCCCTGAGAAACTGGCCACTGCTCAAGGCCTTTTTCCTCAGAGAAACTGGCCATCTCTCCTCCCCAAGCAGATCATGTCTTGGTAGTGTTTACTTTTATCTGTGGCAGATGGGGGGACTTGCGGGAAAAGTTGCCTCCACAGAATCCTAGTACCTGGAAAAACACTTGGCTGAGGACCCTTTTCAGAATAGATGTAAAAGGAATCTAGATTAAAATAAGTCCTTGAACTTTGGAGAAAGTAAATGGGGACTAGAACCAAAAGCAAGAAGCATTCAAAACTTGTTTGTTTGATTTTTTTTGATAATTTGCAGAGAGCATGTATTTAGTTGGTGCCATATACTGAAGGTGTTAAGCATTGCTATACTATTGGAATACAATCAATATGCAAATTGTATTGCAGGCACATACTGTTCAAAATTATTCATGCAATGGGAAAAGATGGTGGCAAGGTAGGTGGGAGAGGAGCCCAGTTCTCCCTTTGACGAGCTGGAAAACCTAGCTGATATTCTGAGGAAAAGAGTGAACAGCCATAGAATCCCAGCTTTTATGATGTTTGGAGGCTAAAATGTATAGAGAACATTGAAAAACAAATGTTGAAGAGATTGCACTGGGACAGAAAAGTTAATGGGATCGGTGCAAAGACCTGGGTTGCTGTGGCCCCCAGCCTGGTACTTGCCAAAGGATACTTGGAGGACTCTCACTCTCCTATCAGAGCAGGGATGGAAGCCTGGCACCTGCTCTGGTAGGGAGCAGAAGTGGATGTTGGATGTCACTGGGAAAAATAGAGACCAGCTAGGAGACACACAGAGGTGGTATACATCTTCTGGGACTGTGGCCACCAGCACCAGAGAAATGAGAGTGTCAGGAAACACCAGGAGAAGGGAGGAGTTGGGCTATGTCAGACATTGACTGGGACAGTCTTCAGACTGGTTGGAAAATTGGGCTGTGTGGAAAGCCATGCACTTGGTAAGAATGGTGGGCAGCTGCTTTCTAAGAAATGCTCCAGCAGCAGCTGGCTAGCCCCGAGGGTGATTTGAGCTGCACACAACCAAAGACCTAGTGGCTAAGTGGCCACATACCCAGGCCTGAAACAAACTGCACGACCAGAGTCTGAGTGGCTGATTTGAGTTCCGCAGCTCATGGAGGACCTGAGCCAGAGGCAAGGCAGCTGTGCATATTGTGCTTAGACCTAGTCCTCTTCTTCTCAAAATCACAGGAAGGGAAAAAAGTGAAACCCAGCACCCCTCTTCCTGTGGCATCTAAGAACAGCAGAACTCACTGAACAGGTTTAAAGTCAGCTGGAGGCTTATTTTTTTCCCCTCTATCTTTTTTTTTCCTTTTTTTCTTCCCCCAAGTGAGACAATAAGACATGAGGTTATAAAGGGTTCAGAGACAGATCCAAAGAGAAAGCAGAAGGCTACCGCCCCCCCAAAACAGAGAAATTGGGACAAATGTCAATTTGCTATCCCATAGAGCTGGCATTTTATTGTTTATGTGTATTACTTTTTAAAATTATTTTTACCAGTTTTACTTTAGTAGTTTTTTGGTTTTTTTTACTTTTCTTCCATATGGTTAGTTTTCCTAATTTCATTTCTTTATTTAATTGCGTCATCTGGCTGGTTTTCCTTATTCTCTCTGTATTGTATTTTAATATTCATTCTTTCATTTTACTCAGGTTTAAAAAACACACTACTCTTGATCATATTATTTCTACTCTGGTTATCTAAATCATGTATTTCTTGTCATATTATTGTTCTTCCAGTATTTGTACATAATTGTTGTTCCATACAGTTGTACATACTACACAGCAACCCTCCCTGATCTTAGTCCACTTCACTTTATTCCTGAGCATTATTATTATTGTGGTTAACTCTATTCTTTCTCACACTATGTCTACTTTCTATCCTTTACTCTCACTATATCTCATCACCTAACCATGCACAAGTGCTCTGTTTTCTGGATTCAGCTCATAATCCTTGTCCCCTCTAACAAGAGTCTTATCTCTCTTCTGAACTTGCTGAAAACAAGTTCAAACACTCAAAATCATGGACATTGAATAACATGATATTAAACAATGAATGGGTCAAGAATGAGATCAAGGAAGAAATTAAAAGCTTTCTGGAAACAAAAATGAACTCATAACAATTCAAAACTTATGGGAAACAGTTACAGGCCTCTCTAAAAGAAATAGAAACACTTCAAATAAACAACCTAATCCTACACCTAGAAGAACTCACAGAGCACCAACAAAGACAGCCCAAGCAAGTAAAAGTAAGAGAATAACCAAGATCCGAACAGAATTAAATGACATAGAGAAAAAAAAAGCACAATTCTAAGGAACAAAAAATCCAGCAGCTTGTTCTTTGAAAAGATGAATAAATCAACAAACAGTTAAGCAGATTCATCAAGAAAAAAAGAGAGGGGACCCAAATAAACACAATCTAAGATGAAAGAAGAGAGATTACGACTGATACCACAGAAATACAAAGATTGTAAGAAATTACTATGAAGATCTATATGCCAAGAAATTTGAAAATCTAGGTGGAATTAACAAATCTCTAGAAAAATACAATCTTCCAATATTCAACAATCCATAAGCAGAAAGCCTAAACAGATCAATAAAAGCTCATAAAATTGAGCCAGTAATCAAAAATCCCAACACAGAAAATCTCGGGGGGTGGGGGTGTTTTCACAAGAGAGTTCATCAAATCATTTAAGGAAGAGCTAACTCCTATCCTTCACAGACTATTCCAAAAAGTCCAAGAAGATGGAAGATTCCCAAACTCTTTTTATGAAGTCAGCATTACACTTAACCCCAAAACAGATAGAGACAACAAACAAACAAAACTTCAGGCTAATATCATTTGGCCTGAATAAAATCCTCAACAAAACATCGGCAAAATGCATCCAAGAGTACATTAAAAAGATCATACACCATGACCAAGTGGGATTCATCCCAGGGATGCAAGGATGGTACAATATTCTCATATCAATAAATGTAATACATCACATACACAAAAGCAAAGACGAAAATTATATGATCATACCAATAGATGTGGAAAAGTCATTTCATAAGGTACAGCACCCATTCCTGCTAAAAAAAAAAAAAAAAACTCTGCAAAGCAGTAATAGAGAGAACATTCCTCAACATAATGAAGGCCATATATTAGAAACCTACATTACCCATCATACTCAATGGGTAAAATCTTAGAGCTTTCCTACTAAGATCAGGAAGAAGACAAGGTTATCCAATTTCACCACTTCTGTTCAATGTAGTATTAGAAGTCCTATCTGCAACCATAAGAAAAGAAAAGGAAATAAAAGGCATCCAAATATGGAAAAGCAGAAACAAAAATGTCATTGTTTGCAGATGACATAATATTCATTATTATGACATAATAGTGTACATAGAAAATTCTATAGACTCCATGATAACAACTGGTCAACTTAATGAACGAATTTGGCAAAACCATGGGAGAGAAAGTCAATATTCAGAAATCAAAGGCATTTTTGTATATTAACAATGAAAAATCAGAAAGAGAAATCAAGAAAAAAATCCCCTTTGATAAAGCACAGGAAAAAATAAAATACCTAGGAATAAACCTACCAAGGATATAAAAAACCTGTATTCAGAAAACTATATGACACTGAAGAAAGAAAGTAAGGAAGACACAAAAAAGTGAAACGTATGCTGTGTTTATGGATCAGAAGAATTAACATAATCAAAATGTCCAAGTTACCCAAAGCAAATGATACATTCAACACAATACCTATTAAGTACTAATGAAAAATTTCACAATTATAAAACTAACACTTCAAAACAAGTTTTTTCCACTTATACTCTTGAAGGTTTTTTATTTTTATTTAATTCTTGTTCATGTACAGTTTTCTGTCTTGTATTCCCAGCCCTGCCCCCCCCCAGTGCTCCCCAACTCCCTCCCATCTCTGCCCCCCACCTTAGTTATTGTCCATGTGTCCTTTATACTTGTTCATTTGAGTTCTTCCCCTTTTCCCCTGTGATTCTCTCCACTCTCCCCTCTGGACCCTGTCAGCACATTCTGCATTTCAGTGTCTTTGGTTACATTTTGCTTGCTTGTTTGTTTTGTTGTTTAGATTCCTGTTAACAGTGACAAAACAGACAAACCCTTAAGTAGGCTCATCAAGAAAAAAAAGAGAGAGGACCCAAATAAACACAATCAGAAATGGAAGAGGAGAGATTACATCTGATACCACAGAAATAGAAGGGATTGTAAGAAATTACTATGAAGAACTGTATGCCAAGAAATTTGAAAACCTAGGTGAAATGGACAAATTTCTAGAAAAATATAATCTTCCAAAACTCAGTGAAAAAGAAGCAGTAAAACCTGACAAGGACAATAACAGCAGATGAAATTGAAGCAGTAATCAAAAAACTCCCATCACACAAAAGCCCTGGACCAGATGGTTTCACAGGAGAATTCTACAAAGCTTTTAAGGAATAACTAACCCCGATTCTTCACAGACTATTCCAAAAAATCCAAAAGGAGGGAAAACTCCCAAACTCTTTTTATGAAGCCAGCATCATCCTAATCCCAAAGCCAGATAGAGACACAACAAAGAAAGAAAACTTCAGGCCAATATCGCTGATGAACATAGACGCTAAAATCCTCAATAAAATATTGGCAAATCGCATCGAACAATACATCAAAAAGATCATACACCACGACCAAGTGGGATTCATCTCAGGGATGCAAGGATGGTTCAATATTCATAAATCAGTAAATGTAGTACACCACATAAACAAAAGCAAAAATTTATATTTTTGAATCATAAACAACCCAGAATGGCTGCAGCAATTTTGAGAAAAAGGAGCAAAGTAGGAGGGATCATAATACCTAATATCAATCTGTATTACAAGGACATTGTAATCAAAATAGCCTGGTACTTTCATAAGAAGAGACACATAGACCCTGGAACAGAATAGAGTGCTCAGAAATAAACCCAAGTCTCTATAGTCAATTAATATTTGACAAAGGTTGCAGCAGCATAAAGTGGAGTAAAAATAGCCTCTTCAACAAATGGTGTTGGGAGAGCTGGACACCTACATGTAAAAAAAAATGAAACTCAAGCACCATCTTACACCATATACAAAAATAAATTCAAAGTGGATAAAAGACTTAAATATAAGTCATGGCACCGTCAAATTCATAAAGGTGAATATAGGCAGGAAAATTTCAGATATTTCATGCAGCAACATTTTTTCCTGATATGTCCACTAGAGCAAGAGACATAAAGAAAAGAATAAACAAATAGGATCTCATCAAAATAAAAAGCTTCTGCATGGCCAAAGAAAACAATATTAGAATTAAAAGAGAACCAACTGTATGGTAAAATATATTTGCCAATGATACCTCAAACCAGGGTTTCATCTCCAAAATATATAAAGACTTCACATGACTCCACTCTAATAAGACATACAACCTAATTTTAAAAAAAAATGTGCAAAGGACTTGAACAGATACTTCTTCCAGGAGGACATACAGAGGGTCCTAATACTCATGAAAAGTTGCTCAGCATCATTAGCCATCAAAGAGATGTAAATTAAAACCACAGTGTGGTTCCACTTCACACTGGTCAGAATGGCCATCCTAAACAAAGCAACAAACAAGTGTTGGAGAGGTTGTGGGGAAAAGGGCACCCTAGTGCACTGTCGGTGGGATTGCAATCTGGTGCAACCACTGTGGAAAACAGTATGGAATTTCCTCACAAAACTAACGATGGAATTGCCTTTTGACCTTGCAATTCCACTGGTAGGATTATATCCTAAGAATCCTAAAACACTAATCAAAAACAGAAACAAAAACTATGCAATCCATTGTTAATAGCGGCACAACTTACAATAGCCAAGTGCCGAAACAACCCAAGTACCTATCAGTAAATGAATGGATCAAAAAACTGTGGTACATTTACACAATGGAATTCTCTGCAGCAGAAAGAAAGGAGCTCCTACCCTTTGTGACAGCATGAATGGAACTGGAGAGCATTATGTTAAGTGAAATTAACCATGTGGTGAAAGAGAAAGACCATAGGATCTCAACTTTGACAGGAATCTAATCAACAAAACAAACAAGCCTGGAAAATATAACCAAAAATATTGAAACTGAAAACACTCTGACAGTGACCAAATAAAATAGAGGAGGGGGTCGTGGGGGGAAAGGGTGAAGCATTTGAAGGAACAATTATAAAGGCCACATGGACAATACCATGGGAGCATGGAAACAGGGCAGGGAGGTGAGGAGGGCTGCCGAGGTGGGTAGGGGTGGGGGAGAAAGCAGAAAACTATACTTTATCAGCAATAAAAATGTTTCAAAATAGTTATATATTGCTTTGGGCAGTTTGGACATTTTATTTATTTTAGTTCTTCTAATCAATGAACTCAATATATGCTTCCTTTTTTATCTTCCTTAATTTCTTTCTTCAGTGTTCCCTATTTTTCTGAGTGTGGATCTTTTATCTCTTTGGTTAAGTTTATTTATTCATATTATATATTTTTTTCTTTTTGCAATAGTAAAATGGATTATTTTCCTAATTCCTGTTTTGATATTTCATCGTTGGTGTACAAAAATGTTTTAGATTTCTGAATGTTGACTTTGTATCCTGTCATTGTGCCAAATTCATGTATTAAGTTGAGTAGTTTTTTAGTGGATTTTATAAGGTTTTCTAAGTACACTATTATGCCATCTGCAAACCGTGACACTGTTGCCTCCTTTTTTCCAATTTAAATGCCTTTTATTTCTTTTTCTTGTCCAATCGCTATGGCTAGAACTGACAATACTGAATAGAAGTGATGAACACTTCTACTCTAGAAAGTGGACACCATTGTCTTGTCCCTAATCTTAGTAGGAAAACTTTTAGTTTTTGCCCATCGAGTGTTACATTACCTGGAGTTTTCTCACGTATGGCCTTTATTATTTTGAGATATGCTACCTCTACTCCCACTATGCTGAGCGTTCTTATCATAAATGGATGTTTGGAATTAGAATATCACTGGCCTCATAAGAAGAGTTTGTGACTCTTGGAATTTTTGGAACAATTTGAGAAGAATCAAGCTTAGGTCTTCTCTAAATTTTGGTAAAGTTCTCATATGAATACATCCAGCACAGGGTTGAGTGTGTGTGTGTGTGTGTGTGTGTGTGTGTGTGTGTGTGTTTATAAGTCTTTCAGTTTTACTAGCTGGTATCAGTGTACTCATTCTTTTGGCTTTTTCTTGATTCAGTTTTTGATTACTGTATTTTTCTAGAAATTTGTCCATTTCACCCAGGTTTTCTAATTTCTTGGCATATAGTTGTTTGTGGTAATTTCTTAGGATTTTTTGTATCTCTGCAGTATTGGTTGTGCTTTCACTTCTTTTGTTTCTGGTTTTATTTATGTGGGTCCTCTTCTTTTCTTCTTGATGAATGTGGTTAAAGTCTTATCTATTTTATGTATCTTTTCAAGGAACTAGCTTCTGGATTTGTCGATCCTCTGAACTGCTCTTTTAGTCTCTATGTTCTTTAATTCTGCTCTGATCTTGTTTATTCCCATCACTATACTGTTCCTAGGCTTTGTTTTTCTTGTTCCTCCAGTTCTAGTAGGTGTAGGGTTAGGTTATTTATTTGAAATGTTTCTATTTTTTAGGTAGTCTTTTATTGCTATGAACTTCCCTCTCAATACTTCCTTTGTGGTGTCCCATAGGGTTGGTTTGTTGTGTGTTCACTTTCATTTGTCTCCAGAAGCTTTTTTGATTTATTCCTTAATCTCATTTTCCACCCATTCATTGTTTAAAAACAGGTTATTCAATATCCATGTATTTGAATGTTTTCCAATTTTTTCCTTGAGGTTGGTTTCTACTTACAAGCCACTATGATCTAAGAAAATGCTTGGTATGATTTCAATTTTCTTGGATTTGTTGAGCCTCTTTTTGTCTCTTATCACCTGGTCTATCTTTGAAAATGTTCCATGTGCATTTGAAAAAAACGTATATTTTGTTGCTTTGGGATGAAAGTTTCTGTATATATCAGTTAAGCTCATTTGATCTAGTGTGTCAATCAGTATCACAATATCTTTGTTGATTCTTTGTTTGAAACATCTGTCCATTGTTAACAACAAGGTGGTAAAATCCCTTAGTGTGAGTGTGTTGTTGTCTCTATTTTTTTGAAGTCCTCCAATATTTTTTTTGTATATTTGGGTGCTCCTGTTTTTAGTGCATATGTGTTTATAGTGCTTATGGCTTCCTGATGGATTCTTCACTTTACAATCATGAAATTACCTTCTTTGTTTATTTTTATGGTCTTTAATTTGAAATCCATTTTGTCTATACAAGTATTTCTATCTCAGTCTTGTAGTTCTTTTTTTTCTGAGATGGGTTTGTTGTTGATAGCATTTGTACTGCTCATATTCTCCTATCCATTCAGCTAATCTATGTGTTTGATTGCAGCATTTAATTTATGTACATTTAAGGTTACTACTGATAGGTTCTTATTCATTGCCATTTTTTCCTTTTGTACCTCTGTCCCCATCTCTCTCATTCTATAGGATCATCTTCTTAAAGAAGTTTTTTTTTTTTTAACATACCTTGGAATTCTGGTTTCCTGGAGATGTATTCTTTTAACTTTCTTTTATATGGGAAACTCCTTTAATTCACCTTGCATTTTTAATGTCAGCGTGCTGGATAGAGTAGTGTTGGTTGCAAGCCTATTCCTTTTGTTACTTGGAATATTTCTTGTCATTTCCTTCTGGCTTGTACTGTTTCTGTTGAGAAATTAGCTGCTACTATTATTGGAGCACCTTTGTTTGTTGCTATCTGTTTTTCCGTTGCTGCCTTTAAGAGTCCCTTTGTCTTTAAATTTTGGCATTTTAATTATGATGTGTCTTTGAGGAGGCCTCTTTTAAATTCCTCTTTATTAGGACTCTCTGTGTTTCCAGAGCTTGTATGGTTTTTTTCCTCTCCAAGTGGGGACAGTTTTCTGTCATTATTTTCCAAGCATCTTTTCTATCCCTTGCTCCTTTTCTTTTCCTTCTTGCATTCCTATAATATAAATGTTGTTACATTTCATGATGTCCTGAAGTTCCCTTAAGCTATCCTTATACTTTATTGAATCTTTTGTCATGCATTTGCTCTATCTGGATATTTCTTTCTACCTTTTCTTCCAGCTCACTAATTTGATTGTCTGTTTCATCCAGCCTGCTTATAATTCCCTCTAGTGTATTTTTTATTTCAAATATTGTATTCTTCATTTCTTCCTGGTCCTTGTTTATGGTTTCTATTTCCTTTTTCATGCTGTTGTAATTCCCACTCAGTTCTTGTAGTTGTCACTGAGTTCATTAAGCATCCTGACAATCACATTTTTTAATTTTTATGTCTGATAAATTGCTTGCCTAAATTTCATTTAGCTTTTCCTCTGGAGATTCCTCCATTCCTTTTGATTGTTTTTTCTTTTTTTCCCTATTTTAAGTGACTCTTTGTTTGTGTGCCTCATGATGGTCTGCTTTGACAGCTGACTTTGTGGGATGGAGTTCTGTGATATTAGTTATTTGGGACTCAGTCATGCAGTCTCTTTCATCTCCTTGTCTGGATGCCCTTATCTTCCATTTGTGGGTGGTTTCTTCTTGTACTTGGTGTTTACTTGTTGGTTGCTTCTTTGTTGGTGGGTTCTTTTCTAGAGTGGGATTACTGGTAATCACAACTCCCACCTTTTCTTGTATCCTGTTGTATAGATGTTGATTAACAAAGCAATATTACCAGACAAGCAGTCTTATGCCATAAAAAGAACCTTCCTACCACATCAGCAATCTCAACTTTATTTCAGCAATGGTTAATAAATATGAAGAGAGATTAAAATATTATAAGATATTACGAGGGGAATATAAGATGACTAAAAGAAGGGAAATGTTATTGAATGGGAAGAGGAATGAGAATTGACAAAAAGTAAGGATAGAACCAAGGTGAAGAAAGGAAGTGAACAAAATTTAAAATGGAAGTTAAACTCAGAAGGGTGATTGGAACAATGGAGTAAAGAAGGGAAGGATATACTGTGAAGTTTGAAGTAGAATTGAAAACGTATTGGGGAAATGTTACCAATATTACATAAAAACCACAACAGGGTCAATAGAAATGACAGCTGAATGAAGTTTAATAAAAGTGGAATGAGAATAAGAATAATGTACAAAAGAGATAAGTGAATGAATATGAGATGTCTACAGTAAAAAAAAAGTTTGAAAGGATGGGGGAAGCAAACTGATAAGAACAAGGATAAAGCCCAGTATGAGAGAGGGGGGAAATGAAATAAAATTCCTCAGTTGACTGATTGGGGACAGGGAAAAAGAAATATTGGGTAAGATTATGGAAGAACATTCTTTGGGATCTAAAGTACAAACAAATAGGGACAAATAAGAGTTCCCCTGAAGTACAGCAATAACTGTAGTATTTTGCCCAACTAGCCACTCTCTATAGAAAGTGTAAAGGAAATACTATTCTTTTAAGAGGGGAAAAGAATAAGAGCTGACTTAAGAAAGAAGAGTATTTATGCAAGGTTAGATGGAGGGGACATAATGAGAGTAAAGAATAAAAACATGGAATAGAATAGGAGAAAATAAAGCTTGCCACCACAGTAATAAATCTGATGGAATATGGCAAAATGGGTTAAAATCAGAGAAGGGTGCTGTGTGGGATTTGGAATAACAATAAAATAAAAATATATCTATAATTTGAATAAAAATAAAAGATAAAGTGTAGTGAGCTATTCAGAATATAAGTGAAGTAAAAGAAGAAAAATTAAAATGAAATATGAAAGGGAAATTAAAAACCAATCAATCAACAAACAAACAAACAAAAATAAAACAAAACAAGCTATCAAAAACAAATTAAAAAGCTAAGAAAAGAAAAAAAGAAAGAGAAAGAAAAAACAAACATTCAAGTTCTGATGAAGAGTAAAGTGAAATTTGTCTCAGTTGTTTGTGTTCACCTTCTGACTTATTTCTTTATCTGTCTCTAGTTTTCTCTCAGCTCTAGGTCCCAGTTGGATCCTCTGACTTTTGTCAACACTACCTGTATCTCCTTTCCCTGCCTCTAGTGGGAACTTCTGCTGCAGTGGAAAGAGTGAAGTCCCTCTGTCTCACTTGGGAGGCACTGTTCAGACTTCTGAAAAAACTGTGGGTGCTTCCCCTCTGCCTCTATAACTCTGGTTTTATTCTGTCCCAGTCATGTATAATTTCTGTGAAATGGGCAGGGGGCAGGGGGCAATCTGTGTAAGAGTGTCAGCTCTCTTCTGTTTGGTGTAGTTTTCAGCTCTGTGTGCATGCCATGTCAGAGGTGCCCTGAATTTCCCTCGTTTGTACCCTTTCTTAACTTTCTGTTTTGATGGACTCAGTAAAATAGGGCCCTAAGACCCAGTATACTTTGTCTTCCTGTGAAGAATTCAGAATGGGCCCTGTTAGGCATTAGTCTTGCTGTCTTATTCTTAAAGAAAACACAAAATCAAACAAAACCCCGTTAGTTGTTAAGCCAGCCCAGCTGATTTTGCAGTTCTTCCCAGCTCCTATAGGTGATGGGTGCTTTGACTCAGTTTTTTCTTTCTGGTATTTTTGCCAAGGAAGGGGGCCCAGTCTGTACTGCAATAATCACAGACACTCAGTTTCCAGCCCACTGCCCTCAGAACGCTGTGCTGCCCACACTCCCCTCTGTGCAATAGTGCTTAGCTGGCACTGATAAACACCTCCCTTTGCATCCCTTTGATCAATCCATGATGTGCAATGAGTGGGAGCAGATCACTCTCACAATCATTCCCCCTTTTTGGCCAAGAAGCTGCATGCACCAAGCCCCCACACAGTGTTCCTCAGTCCCCCTTTTGAAAAAAGTCTTTGTGTGTAGCACTGCCACTCCAAGCCACTCCCTGGCTTTCCACACACTCCAACTCTCTGGAAAGTCAAGAGACTGTCTCAGCCACAGCGAGTCACTGCTCACTTTTTTCCCCCAGCTCCAGGTGCTGCCAGGATCTTCCCCACTCTCTGGCACTGTCACAGTCAGTGACCATCACCTCAGTTTAGGTAGGCTGCCAGCTGTTTATATGTGCTCTTTGCCCCAAATGACTTAATGCATTCAAATCACTCCTGTCATGGGTCTGTGATTTGCTCACCCTGAAAGTGAAAGGAGCCTCTAGACTACTATCACTGACCAGGCTGTCTTCAAATGTCACTACAGCTGCCTGCCACACCCAGAGACATTCTTGGTAGGCCTATAAAACCTTCTTAATGCCTGTTTTGAAGCATCCTCTGAACACTTTGGCTTCCAAATGTCAAATCAGCTAAGATTCCGTTGGCTGTTCACTTCGTTGTTTTGAAGATCAACTAAGTGTCCCAGTTGGGTGCATGAGCAAGTGGGCTCAGCTCCAACTGGCTTCACCACCACCATTTTCTGTATTTTTGTAATTTCGAAAACATTTTCATCATTTCATACATTCATATTAATTAACTTTACTTACTGAATTTCCCTTTCAAATCATGTTGAGATATTTAGTACAATAAATCACAAATTAATTGGAGAAAAATAATTATAATATTGAGTCTCCTTTTCTAGGGTCTGGTGCATTATGAATTTAATTAATCCAACTTTAAGGTGCTTTGTAGAGTTCAGGCCAAAATGGACACTTAGGCAGAAACCCTTTCCTTCCTTGCACAACCAAAAGGAGGAAAACACCAATCTAAAATCAATAAACAACCAGAAGTGCCAGAAAAGCATACTGAATGGAACTCTGACAACCAAGGAATTAAAGATACCAGTCAACTAGAGCAACCAGATTGGTAAGAACCTAAGGCAAGGTGACAGACAGTGTGGAAAGGCTGCCTGTGGCAAGGTACAGACCATGCAGGTGGGGATAGCTGAATGGGAAACTGAGACTCATGGCTGACTGTGGGCTATGGCAGTTTCTGTGGTGGGAGAAACTCCAAGTCTCACAAGAAAGTTTGTTGGTATGTGGGCTAGAGCCTAGCAGGCTAGTTGTACCATTCCCTTTCTGGCCCCTCCACAACAGGCAATGCCTCAGAGCATCAAAAAGGGTCACCCTGCCCTGGTGAATACCTAAGACCCCACCCCTTACAACTTAGCAGGTGTTCTCACCCAAATGAAAGAAATATTGCCCAAATGAAAGAACAGAGTAAAACTTCAGAAAGAGAGCTAAGCAGTGAATAGATAGCCAACCTATCTGATGGAGAATTTAAAGCCCTGGTAATCAAAATGCTCACAGAACTGATTGAGCTTGGTCAAAAACTGAAACAAAAAAAACAACAAATGAAAGACACTCAAAATGAAATAAGGCAAAATATCCAGGGGACCAACAGTGACAGGAAGGAAACCAGCATTCAAAGCAATCATTTGGAGCAAAAGGAAGAAATAAAAATCCAAATGAAACAAAATGAAGAAACAAGAACTCAAAAAGAGAGAGAGAGATGCTTAGGAACCTCTGGTACAACTTGAAACATTTCAATATCTGAATTATAGGAGTTCCAGAAGGATAAGAACAAGAGCAAGAAATTGAAAACTTCTTTGAACAAATAATGAAGAAAAAATTCCTCAATCTGGCAAAGGAAATAGACTTTCAGGAAGTCCAGGAAGCCCAGAGAGTCCCAAAGAAGTTGGGCAAGAGGAACACACCAAGGCACATCATCATTAAGTTATCCAAGATTAAAAATGAAAAAAGAATCTTAAAAGCAGCAAGAGGGAAGGAGACAGTTACCTAAAAAGGAGTGTTCAAAAGGCTATCAGCTGATTTCTCAAAATAAAACTTGCAAGCAAGAAGGGACTGGAAAGAAGTATTTAAAGTCATGAAAGGCAAGGACTTGTATCCAAGGTTACTCTATCCAGCAAAGGTTTAATTTAGAATGGGAGGACAGATAAAGTGCTTTCCATATGAGGTAAAGTTAAAGTAGAATGTCATCAACAAGCCATTACTAAATAAAATGTTAAAGGGACTTATCTAAGAAAAAATAAAAAAATATGAATGATAAAATGACAACAAACTCACAACTATTAACAAATGAACCTAAAAGAAAAGACAAACCGTGATAAAAACTAAGCAAACAACTAGATCAGGAACAGAATCAGAAAAATGAACATCACACAGAGGAATGTCAGTGAGGATGGGGAAAGAAGGAATAGAGTGAAAAGTACAGGGAAGAAGCAGCATAATTGGTAGGCATAAAATAGACAGGGATATGTGAAAATGGTATAAGAAACAGAGAATAGAACTTATATGTACAACCCATGGACATGAACTAAGGAGGGGAATGCTGGAGGGCTGGGGGGTTCAGGGCAGAGCGGGATTGACGGAGGGAAAATTGAGACAACTGTAATACCATAATCAATAAAATATATTTTAAAAAAGAACCTTTCTAAAATTGCTCTTAGTGTCTTTGTTAAGGTTCTAACTGGTGAATTTATTTTATACATTTTTATCATCCTTGTTTGTGCTTCTATTATCATTTTGTTTCTTATTATTATCATTGCTATGTAGAGAAGTGAGTATTCTTAAGTATCTGTGAATGTGTTTTCTGTTTACTCTTTGTATTTTTCCCATTGCCATTTAGTCTCCATATATCCCCTATGCACGTGGGTTTTTTTGGCCACTCACTTTATTGAAATACCTTTTTAGTTTTCAGAACTTGTAATTGGTGTTTGGGTTTTTCTAGCAATACAATTTTACAATTTGATATACTGAAAATTTAAAACTGATCCAAACAGGAGCTGTACAGTAATGTGCTGGTGAAGCCAAGGTGAGTTCTTGCTTTCTGGATCAGGATACTCTGTAGATAAAGCCTACACACTTGGGAAATAGACTTTTCAGGAAAACAACTCAAAGGACTTTGATGCTACAAATCAAGGGCTACTCTGATAGCCACCATAAACAGAAATTTATTAGGGACTGTTAGTTAAAAACAACAACAGCAATTTAAAATTTGCAGGGAAGTCAGCTAGTAAGCATAAAACTTGTGCCCTGTTACAAAGAAATGTTTTCTATATTATATATATGTGTGTTATTATACGTACATATAATATATGTATTTATACATGATATATATTTACATAAAATTCTCATTCTGTAACAAATTAGTCCAAAAGTTTGTGTCTTGTTCACATATTTTTTCACATATTGCATCTATTTTGTTCCTCATTTAAAATATGTGTGTAGGAGTATGCATTTTATACATGACAGTTTTGTTGGGGTGTAAGGATTTTTTAATTTAAATTATTTTATTGCTGTTCAATTACAGTTGTCTGTATTTTCTCCCCACCCTTGGCCCTACCACATCCAAACCAACCTCCCTCCCTTGCTTCTACCCTTCCACTTGGTTTTGTCTATGTGTCCATTATAGTAGTTTCTGAAAACCCTTCTCCCCACTGTCCCCTCACCCCACCCTTTGGCTATTCTTAGATTGTTCTTAAATTCAATGAATCTGGTTATATTTTGTTTGCTTTTTTCTTTTGTTGATTATGTTCCAGTTAAAAGTGAGATCATATGATATTTGTCCCTTACCAATTGGCTTATTTCACTTAGAATAATGTTCTCCAGTTCCACCCATGCTGTTGCAAAAGGTAAGATCTCCTTTCTTTCTGCTACATAGAATTCCATTGTGTAAATGTACCATAATTTTTTGGTCCACTCATTTGCTGATGGGCACTTAGGTTGCTTCCAGTACTTGGCTATTTTGAATTGTTCTGCTATGAGCATTGGGGGCATAGGGTCTCTTGGATAGGTGTTTCAGGGTTCTTAGGGTATAATCCCAGCAGTGGAAATCCTGGATCAAAAGGCAGTTCCATTTTTAGTTTTCATAGAAAATTCCATACTGTTTTCCATACTGGTTGTACCAGTCTACAATCCCACCAACAGTGCACTAGGGTTACCTTTTCTCCACAACCTCTCCAACATGTTTGTTGCTTTGTTTATGATGGCCATTCTGACCAGTGTGAAGTGCTATCTCACTGTGGTTTTAATTTGCATCTCTCTGATGGCTAGTGATGCTGAACTTCTTTGCATGTGTCTCTGGGACCTCTGTATGTCCTCTTTGGAAAAATGTATGTTCGAGTCTTTTTCCATTTTGTTTAATTGGGTTCTTTTTGTCTTCTGTGAGTGGAGGCATGTGAGTTCTTTGTATATTTTGGAGATAAACCCTTGTCCTAGGTGTCATTGGCAAATACATTTTTCCATATGGTTGGTTCTTTTTTCATTTTATTGCTGTTTTATTTAGCCATGAAGACGCCTTTTAATTTGATGAGGCCCCATTTGTTTATAGTTTTGTTTATGTATCTTGCTTTGGGGGACATATTTGTGAAAATGTTGCCATGTGGAATGTCTGAGATTATTCTGTCAATGTATTGCTTTAGGACTTTTATGATGTTATGGCTTATATTTAAGTTTTTATCCACCTTAAATTTATTTTTGTGTATGGTGTAAATTGGTGCTAGAGTTTCATTTTTTTGCATGGAGCTGTCCAGCTATCAAAACACAATTTGTTGAAGAGGCTAATTTTACTCCATTTTTTGCTTCTTCCCCCTTTCTCAAATATTAATTGACTTTAGAGACTTAGGTTTATTTCTGGGCTCTCTGTACTGTTCCATTGGTCTATGTGCCTGTTTTTAGTCTAGTACCAGGATGCTATGATAACAGTGGCCTTGAAATACAGTTTGATATCAGGTATTGTGATTCCACCTACTTTGTTCCTCTTTCTCAAAATTGAAGCTGCTATTTGAGGTCATTGGTTCCATATAAGTTTTTGAAGTGTTTGTTCTATGTTTGTGAAATATGCCATTGGTACTTTAATAGGTATTGCATTGAATCTGTAAATTTTGGGGGGTTGTATGGACATTTTCCTGATGTTAATTCTTCCGATGCATGAACATGGTATATGTTTCCATTTGCTTGTGTCTTCCTTGATTTCTTTCTTCAGTGTTGTGTAGTTTTCTGCATACAGGTCTTTAACCTGCTTGGCTAGGTTTATTTCTAGGTACCTTATTTTTCTTTGCTATATCAAATGGAATTGTTTTCCTGATTTATCTTTCAACTGTTTCATTGTTGGTATAAAAAACTGCCTTTGATTTCTGAGTATTGACTTTGTATCTGGCTGTTTTGCCAAATTCATTTATTAGTTAGAGTAGTTTTTGTTGGAGTCTATAGGTTTTTCTATGTACACTATCATATCATTTGCAAAGTGTGACAGTTTTGTTTCTTCCTTTTCAATTTGGATGCCTTTTATTTATTTTTATTCTCTGATTGCTGTGGCTAAAACTTAAGTACTATGTTAAGAGGAGTGATGAAAGTGGGCATTATTGTCTTATTCCTGATCTTAGTGGAAAAGCTCTAATATTTTGCCCATTGAATATGACATTGGCTGTAGGCCTCTCACCTAAGGCCTTTATCATTTTGAGGAATGTTCCCTGTATTCCCACTTTGCTGAGTGTTTTTATTATAAATGGGTGGTGAGCCTTATCAAAAGGTTTTTCCATATCTATTGACATGATCATGTGATTTTTGTCTTTGCTTTTGTTTATATAATGTATTATATTTACTGATTTGCGAATATAGAACCATTCTTGCATCTCTGGAGTGAATCCCACTTGGTCATGGTGTTCGATCTTTTTAATGTATTTTTGGATGTGGTTTGCCAATATTGTGTTGAAGAATTTACCATCTATGTTCATCAGACATATTGGCCTGACATTTTCTTTCTTTGTTATGCCTTTATCTGGTTTGGGGATTAGGATGATGCTGGCTTCATAAAAATAGTTTGAGAGTCTTCCATCTTCTTGAATTTTTTGAAATAATCTGTGGAGGATGGGGTTACCTCTCTCTTAACTGCTTTGTAAAATTACCCTGCATAACTGTTTGGTCCAGGGCTTTTGTGTGTCAGAAACTTTTTGATTACTGTTTCAATTTTATCAGCTGTTGTTAGTCTGTTCAGGCTTTCTGCTTCTTCTTTATTGAGTTTTGGAAGATTGCATTTTTCTAGGAATTTGTCCATTTTATCTAGGTTTTTGATTTTTTGACATATAATTCTTCATAGTAATTACTTACAATCCTTTATATTGCTGGGATATCAGTTGTAATATCTCCTCTTTCATTTCTAATTGTGTTTGTTTGGGTCTTACCTCTCTTTTTCTTCAGGAGCCTGTTTAAGGTTTCTCTATTTTGTTTATCTTTTCAAAGAATCAGCTCCTGGATTCACTGATTCTTAGAATTGTGCTTTTAGTCTCTGTGTCATTTAATTCTGCTCTGATCTTGGTTATTTCCATCTCTATACTTGTTCTGGGTTGTTTTTGTTGTTGTTCCTCAAATTCTGATAGATGTAGGGTTAGTTTTTTTTTATTATTTGAAATGTTTCTATCTTTTTAAGGTAGGCCTGTATCACTATGAACTTCTCTCTTGGGACTACCTTCACTCTGTCCCATAAGTTCTGAATCATTGTAAGTTCATTTTTGTTTGTGTCCAGAAACAATGTGATTTCTTTCTTGGTCTCATTTTTGACCCATTCATTGTCTAATAGCACCAATTTCCATGATTTCAAATGTTTTCTTTTTTTTAAGTTGGCTTCTAATTTCAGTCCCTTGTGATTGAAAAAAAATACTTGATGTGATTTTAATTTTCTATAATTTGTTGAGGCTTGTTTTGTGACCTATCTTATGCTCTATCTTTAAAAGTGTTCCATGTGCTTTTGAAAAGAATGTGTATTTATCTCCTTTGGAATGAAGGGCTCTCTACATCTCAGTTAAGTCCATTTCATCTAGGGCATTGTTCAATGCCACTATCCCATTATTGATATTTTGTTTTGAAGATCTGATCATTTTTCACAGTGGGGCATTAAAATCTCCTTCTATAATATTGCTGTGGTAAATATCTTTCTTGAAGTCCTGCAAGATTTTCTTTATGTATTTTGGTGCTATTATGTTGGGTGGGTGTATATTTATCATGTTTCTGTCTTCCTTATGGATTGTTCCCCTGAGTTTTATGAAGTTACATACTGGGTCTGTTTTTATGGTTCTTTTGATGAAGTCTATTTTGTCTGATATGAGTATTGCTACACCAGTTTTTTCTTTCCCTGTCCATTTGCTTTGAATATTTGTTTTCAGCCCTTCACTTTTATTATGTATATATCTTTTGTTCTGAGGTGGGTCCCCTGTAGGCAGCATATGTGCAAGACACATTTTCCTTAATAACAAAATAATCTATTCTGTTATTCTGTGTCTTTTGATTAGGATATTAAATCCATTTATGTTTAAGGTTATTATTGATAGGTACTTATTCACTGCCATTTTTCATGCCTGTGTACTTCTCTATTTCACTGATTTTTCTTCCTGTTCTTAAAACCAACCCTTTAGCATCTCCTGAAGAGCTGGTGTGGAAGGGGTATGTTTTTGAGGATTCTTCTTTCTGGGCAGATCTTTATTTGGCCTTCCATTTTAATTGAGAGCCTTGCTGGATAAAGTAATCTTGGTTGCAGGCCTTGGTTTCAGTTAGTTGGAATATTTCTTTCCTTTCCCTTATGGCTTAGAGTGTTTTCATTGAGAAGTCGGCTGTTAGTCTTACAGGGGCTCTCTTGTATATTACTCCCTGGTTTTCCCTTGCTGCCTTTAGGATTCTCTATTTCTCTTGAAATTTTACCATTTTACTTATGGTGTGTCTTAAAGTGGATCTCTTTGGGTTCCACTTGATTGGGACTCTGTGTTTCCAGATTTTTTGTGTGACTTTTTCTCTCATCAAATTAGGAAATTTTTCCATCATTACTTTTCAAAGAGTTTTTCTATCCCTTATTCTTTTTCTTCTCCTTCTGTATCCCTATTATAAGTATATTATTATATTTCATGTTGTCCTGCATTTCCCTTCTCTCCTCTTCATTCTTTCTGAGCCTCTTTTTCTCATCTAACTAATTCTGGGTGTTTTTTCTACCTTGTCCTGCAGCTCACTGATCTCATCCTCTGCTTCATCAAGCCTGTTTTGATTCCGGCTACTGTGTTCTTCAATTCAGAAATTGTATTCTTCATTTCCTCTTGTACCTTGTTGATAGTTTCTATTTCCCTTTTCATGTTGATATAGTTTGCAGTGAGTTCATTGCAGGTTTTGTGTAGTTTTTGGTAATTCTCTGTGAGCTCTTTGAGCTTCCCTATAACCATT
>NW_028095724.1:0-3877 GCF_014824575.4 Sturnira hondurensis
GGACAATGGGTTAGGTAAAGGGCCAGGCTGTGCCCAGGTAGGGGAGGGCCAGTCTGACTACCAGCCATTGTACCTGGTGCCAGATGTCTATTGTGGGAGGTGGGAGAGAGTTTTGAATAAGCCTCAGGCTATCAATTGAGTCTGTATAAGTGAGTCATGAGCAGTCCAGCTGGTTGGACGACCGGCCTGACCCTTTCAGTTTCCAATGACATCTTATTAACCCAAAGAAGAGAGATGTATTGAATTCTGCAAATACCATTATTGCTGTATAAATTAGAATACACAAAAGAGTTTAGAAATCTTTTGCAAGACATCAAGGGAAAGACAAAAAGCAGTGTAGCTACCCACATGGGTGTCCTCTTCTGTATTCCTATTGTCTACAACAGTGTCCAGGGGCCTGCACATATTTGCCTGCAGAGGGGACACAGCTCAGATCCTGCAAACTGGTCAGTTTCCTAAACGGGTTAGCCCATGACCACTGCTCATCCTCTGAAGGACACAATGTCACCTCTGGTGTGGAAACGGTATACATGAGACCAAACTGAGGTAGGGTTTGGTCTAAAATGTGGCCTTAATTCAACAATAATGACAATGTCTACTCACATTATTATATATTTATTGACTCATGGTATACCTTTTCAGAAATATTCTTGTTCACAAGAAAACAATTACAATGATGCAAAAACCTTTATTTAGAGGTTAATAACAAACAAGAGAGGAGGAGAGTTACTTAGGATCTACATACAGTCTAAGGGCCCAACTTTCATCACAAAGGAAGGGGTCATTGACTTTACACTGGTAATAACCAGCATCCTCCATGTGGACAGGGTCTATAGTGAGAATTCTGCCACCTCGGACAGTCTTCTTCTCTTTGAGAACTGCAGAGCCATACCATTAAAGAACCACTCAATGGAAAGCGCATGTGATAAGCAGCTAATGACGATTATTTCATCCTCAAAAACTGTGATGTTGCAGGCTATGAGGAAGGGCGGCTGCCCCACAGGCTCTGTGGAGAAACAGAGAATGCAATTGAGAGTGGGCTGAGACATGGAGCCACATGGCTTCCTCAGATATCTCAGCCACTCATAGTCCACAGAGAGCTATGCAAAATTCACCCTTGTGGGCCTTTTGTGTTAGGTAGCTGCGACATAGAAATTTGGAAAATCCTTGATTCTTCCTCATGTGAAAATTATTATTATTAATCCCCAAGGTCTAAGACCAATTACAAGAAAGATTATTCCATTGGGGAGCAGAAAAGGGTCTGAGAGAAGGGTCTTAATCCTTGTAGGGACAGAGCGCTTGTGCCATGTGGGCAGGAATTCAAGGACTCTGCATCCAGGTTCCAGGTTCTGAAGAGATTTTGAATTATTCATTCATTCATTTATTCATTAAACTGCCCTTTATTTCTTTCTAATTAATAAAAAGCAACAGAGTGTTTCTTATATATTGGTCCGTGAGCTGGTTTCAGGAGTAGAGTGGCATTGAGAGGGCAAAGTTTTGTTCTCTTTATATCCGGTGGTAGTGACTCCAACACATCAGGAAAGAAACAAGTGATTGCAAGTCCAGCGCAGGGAGGTGTGCATCAGCCACACCTCCGTGAGACGGAGGTTTAGGAGTTCCCTTCATGGACCCACATTGTAACTGTAGGCAATTGGTCTCTGGAGTAAGAACAGATTACTTCTCTGTTTCCCATCATCTTCCAAGCAGAGTGTGTTGCACTAAGCTTAGGGTGCCTAAGGAGAAAAAGTGACCTGAGCCAACGGGGGATTCAAAGACCCACAGACACCTCACAAGGCCCCCAAGGTGGAGGAAGGAGGTTAGGCTCTGGCTACAGACAGATTTCCAGTGACCAATGAGCTGCTCATCATCTGTGGACTCTTCACTATTGACTGTGTCTCTCTGTTTCTCAGTTGCTTCTTGATGAAGGAGGATGAGCAATGGGCTGTGATGAGCAATTGTCAGTTTTCAGCCTGTGTTTACAGGCTGTGTTGTGTTTACAAAAGTGTTTCCAGTATATGACCTAAGTCTTAGGACAGAAGAGCAACTCAAATAGGAGGCATCTATTATTGATCAACTCCAAAAGAGAATCCCTCTGAGCTGATTCCTGGTGAACACAGACTAGCCAGGAGCATCTTCTTTTCTCCGTTTCTTTCTGGAGACTCTGACCTTTTCCTCAACCAGAACTTTGCTAAGTCCCCCAGCACAGTCAGCTAAGATCCAAAAACATTGTCTAACTGTGCTCTCACACATGGACTATCTCAGGTGATAGACTGAAGTCCATTTTTGCCAAGATGTGGCTCTTGGGCCTGAGCCTGGCCTGATAATCTGTTCAGGAGCCTTGTTTCTTAGGCACTTCTTAACCCCTTACCAAACTGGCCTTTCCAAGGAAGTCAAACCCAACCTAATGCAAGATCCCCGAGATCCTTATGGTCAAGATCCCTAGGACAGGGCTCTGGGGAGGAACTCCTTAGGGGAGCTCTTCTAAGAATTTCAGGGGGCTCCTAACACTAGGGTTTGACAGAGGCCTGCAGGGTCATTCTCATGGCTAAGGTCGTGGGAAGGTCCTCAGGGGGCTGAACACAGACTGGTCTCTGTCTGCTGAGTCACTCTCATCAGAGTGGGTTTTTTTGACTGCAGTGACTGTCTGCAGGGCTGGAATTTGGGAAGGGAACTGAGATCTTAGGAAGTTTGTCCCCACTCTCTGTATCCTGCACTAAATGCAAAAAGCCAACCTGGGACAGAATGCAGAGGGGCATGAAGGTGAAATTCATGGCTGTCTGTCCTGTGTGTGAAGTAGAATTTTCCCCAGCCAACAACACCCAGATGTCAGAGAGCAATCACTTACGGTATACATCAAGCCGTCCGAATCCTATTTCTTTGTCTTCATTTGGAAGGTAGGCCACTACAGTGTACATTCCTTTGTCGCTGAAGGCAGCCTTTTTTATCAGCAAGGTTCCATTTATGTCTAATATCATTCGATCTTCATAAAGCCTCCCTTTTTTAACTTTTTCTTCCAATGGGAAATAACTTGCTATTAATTTAGAAGGTAGTTCCCATTCTCCTCTGAACCACCTGTAGCGTAAAACATTTTGAGGCTTATTGCGGAGAATCAGACGCACCTCCTCCCCTTCAGCAACATTGGTTGACACAATAGAGAATTGAGCTTTCGTGGGCAGGAACCAGAAAGTTAACAGTGAGACTAGGAAAGAAGAGAGAAATTGATTAATATTCGGATCTATGTGTTTGGAGGGAAAGACGAGTCCCTGGAACCCGAGCTGGTCTCTTCAACTCTCAGCCTTGCTCTGAGTGTGAGTGTCTCTCCCATGGTTACAGGCGACAGTAAAGAAAATGGCTAGACCCCTGGCTCAGTTGTTTCCCGGTGTTACGTGACATAAATTGTTATTATAATGTTTTCTTCATTCAATACTCAGTGGTGAATAACTTTAGAAATGCGCAGCAATCAAGGTTTTCCTGTCTCTCACCACTTCCACATTATGAGATTTTTCTCTTGCTGAACCCTTTTACTTATCCTACTCTGCTCCTTTTTTTTACCTTCAGGTCCAAACAGAAGCTTTCCCTCTTTTCTCAGAGCACTGTTTTCTTCAGCAGACCCCAGCCAATCTGTGTGTCAGATCCTTAGCCTACTACCCAAAGGAATTGTCTCCTACTCACCAACCAGCAGGAGCCCTTGCCAGGGGACAAGTCCTCTCTGGGTAGAGACTGACAGGGATCCCATGGTGTCTGCTCTGTGGCTGCCTCTTTGACAGAAACTTGTGGTTTGGTGAGGCCCACAGGCACCTCTGTGCAGAATGGTGCAATCTGCTCTGTGTCCTTCCTGTGTGCTGAGCTTTATTCTGGGGCAAGGTTACTATTCATG
>NW_028095725.1:0-1979 GCF_014824575.4 Sturnira hondurensis
AGGACATACAGAGGATACAGAGACCCATGAAAAGATGCTCCATATCACTAGCTATCAGAGAGATGCAAATTAAAACCACAATGATATACCACTTTACACCCGACAGAATGGCTGTCCTAAACAAAGAGACAAACAACAAGTGCTGGAGAGGTTGTTGGGAAAAGGGGACCCTAGTTCACTGTTGGTGGGATTGCAGACTGGTACAACCACTATGGAAAACAGTATGGAACTTTCTAAGAAAACTAAAAATGAATGTGCCTTTTGACCCAGCCATTCCACTCTTAGGAGTATATCCTAAGAACGCTGAAATGCCAATCCAAAAGAACCTATGCAACCCGATGTTTATAGCAGCACAATTCACAATAGCCAAGAGTTGGAGGCAACCTAGATGTCCATCAGTAAATGACTGGATCAAAAAGCTAGGGTACATTTACACAGTGGAATTCATGCTGCAGAAAGGAAGAAGGAGCTCCTACCTTTTGCAACATCGCGGATGGAAATGGAGAACATTATTTTGAGCGAAATAAGCCAGGTGGTGAAAGACAAATACTATATGATCTCACCTTTAACAGGGATCTGAACAACAAAACAAACAAGCAAGCAAAATGTGACCAATGGCACTCAAATACGGAGCAGGCTGACAAGGTCCAGAGAGGAGAGGGGATAGAATCATAGGGGGAAAGGGGAGGGACTCACATGAATATGTATAAAGACACATGGACAATAATTAAGATGGGGGGCAGAAATTGGGGGTTGGTGGGGAGCACTGAGGCGGCAGGGCAGGGAATATAAAACAGAAAACTGTACTTGAAGAAGAATTAAAAAATAAAAATAAAAATTAATCAGTGCTACTTAGAGACACAAAAATTCATAAATATAAGAAAATTCAGTGTATGTAGTTTTCTTATATCTATGAAGTACCTAATAACTTGAAAACATCTACCCCTACATTTTAACTCGAATATATCCTTTTAATTGAATAAGAATTTTCAAAATTCCTGATTTAAAAAAAAAAACCTCTGATTTGCTTAATGACTATAGAGTCATCATACAACACAAGCAACCATTTTAATACAACAACCAAAACTCAATTTTATGCAACCTAAACTTTTCAATGCCAAAGCATAAGAAGAGGGTAGAGGGGAAATCCTAAAAATCAAAAAAGAGCACAAACTTCAAGGTGCCACCTCCTGGTCACAAGGCCCACTTTCCAGAGGAGAGGACTTCAGTGTCCTTCATTTACCCTGAATCTGCTGCTTGCTGTGGTTGATCTCCAGGCAGGTGCCACCTAATAACAGGAGTCACTCTGTCCAATCAAACCCAATCCGAGGATGGTGGCCTTGTCCTAGACACAGCACCACTGGGACACTGGTTCCCTGACTGCATCACCCTGACTGGCTGGCAGGGTTCACACACCAGGACAGGTGGTCATGGAGTCACTTGTTGCCATGTAATTATATCTGAGCACTCAGCACCTTACTGAGCGTGGAGAGCACCCATCTTTGTCCACATCAAGAGGTGAGTAACCTGTTTCAGATCTGTCAGGGAAAAGGATGGAAATCATCCTTCAGGTAGAGTTCCAGATCTATTCCCATGATGATGATGTCAGTTCCTTCAACATGTGGAGGCACTGAAGGCCTGGGTGTGTTGAGAGGACTTTGCAGGTGACAGGAATCAGAGGAGTTTCAGCTGCGCTGAAGTCCTGCAAATGTGGGAGGACCACAGATGAAGGCTCCTGGGGGAGACAGCTGCTGTCAGGAAAACATTGGAACTGGTCATGGACACTGCATTCACAGGAGTCTGAGGTGTTCGTTTCCCTGTGTGGAGCTATCCATTTATCAGGACCTGCTGAGAACCAGGGAACCATCACTCTTTACCTACATCCACTTTCCACCTGGAAACAAAAATAAAATGACAGGAACCACATCCAATCACTTATCTGGGTTGGCCATGTGAGTAACAGTACATAGTACTTTGTA
>NW_028095726.1:0-521 GCF_014824575.4 Sturnira hondurensis
TAAAATTAAAATGATGAGAGCCCCATCTAGGAGACATGTGTAAGAATGGGGGGGGGGGGCGATGATTACAACCAGAGCAACAGTATTGCATATCAATTGAAAGTGTGAGGCAGAACAAGTGAGGAAAAGATCAAGAATAGAGATTTTAAAACCTAAACTTCACCTAAGTTGAATGATTTCTTGGGAGACTTGTTAACATGCCATCCTCAGATGTTTTGTTAAATCAGTGTAGGATGGGAATTGTGTTTGAAATGTTCATTTTTAATTAGTATGTAGGTTCTAAAGACCAGATTTTAAGAAAACAGGTTTAGAATGATTCTCAGTGTTCTGGCTTGGGTAACAGTTTTCAGGTAGTTACATTAACCAAGATAAAAAAATAACCAAGATAAAAAAAAGGAAAAGGAAAAAGATAAAACAAAGGTAGGGTGACCAATCATTCCATTTTGTGTGTGATTGTACCAGTAACAGTACTGAAAGTCCTTCATTCTGGGAAATCCCTCAGCCCAGGGCAAAGCCAGATG
>NW_028095727.1:0-754 GCF_014824575.4 Sturnira hondurensis
CGTCCAATAACTCATGATGGAGTCAAATGATACTTAGGGCTAATAGTCGCTGCGCTTCCTCTGTGTGGCATGTGTCATCTCCATTAATGGTCACAACAGCCCTGAGGGTAGCCCCATTTTGGAAGAAACTGAGGCACAGAGGCATCACCTGACGGGCCCAAGGTCACACGCTTAGAAAGGGGCAGGAGCTGGAACTGGACTCCAGGTCCGTTCAGAGGTGTCCCCGCCATGGCCTGGAGGCGTGGAAGGCTTCTCCCTGCAGGTGAGATTCACACATGCTCTGTGCCTGCGTGTGTGTGTGTTGCTGAGCTATGTTCATGCCCCTTGGTCGAGACAGAATGTTCCAGAAGGAGGGGCTTGCTCCCCGCTTTGGCCTCCGCTGGCTGCAGAGGCACAGAACAACCTTCTGCCAGGAACAATGGGCATCCAAAGTCATTTCCTTTCTCAGCAGTGACTTCGATCTTGTTTTTACACCTTTGAATGTGGTTGGTAATTGACTTTCACCCACAGCGTTTGCAGATCCATGCAAAAACGACTCACGTGTCATTTCTTAAGGAGAACGACACGTATACACATCGCTTTCCAGAGCCTTCCGTGTTTTAAACTTGCACAAGACAATTTTAATCTGAAGTACATGTGATTAAAATGCAAATTGCCACAGCATGCAATATTTCCTGTTAGATTTTATTAAAACTCTGCTTAAAAATAAATGTAAAAAATCCTAAATCGCAGATTTTACAACTGGAAGTTATAC
>NW_028095728.1:0-1928 GCF_014824575.4 Sturnira hondurensis
GTAGAAGTAGGAATTCCTTGCAGTTTGGCAGCACAGGCGAGAGCCTGGCTGCAGCTTTTACTGCCCTGAGGAACAACAGCTTTGGCTTTTCCGAAGCAGTAGGAACCAAACCTCTGATTGCAGGAAGGGCCCCTGGAATCAGAACAGACCCAGCTTTCAGGAAGAGTTCACACTGGAAGACAAAATCGCGCCCCGTCCCTCCATTCTGAATGCAGCTAGTTAGCAGGGGTGGGGGGTGGCTAAATCTCGAGTGTCGATGTGGACTGTGGCCGCGTCAGTGAAGGAGACAGGATGCGGAGCGCCAGGGTCCTGAAACCTCAGGCTGCTGCGCCCCCAGCTGCAGCCTCCACTCACCTTCCCACTTTGCGGTTCTTTGCATCTTTATGTTCTTTCTTTATAGATCCTCACCCGAGGATATGCTGATATGTTTATTGACTTGGGGGAGAGAGAGAGAGAGACAGACAGACAGACACTGATGGGAGAGAGGAGCATCCATCCGTTCCCTCCCCCCGTGCCCCAGCTGGGCACCAAACAGCAGCTCAGATACGACTCTGAGAGCCGCCCCGACCGGAAATGTTTGGGGTCCGGGGAGGGCACCCCAATCAACTGGGTCACCCAGCCAGGGCTGAGGAGTTACATTCTCCACAGCCACCTGAACCTCCAAAATCGCGACTTCCTTTCTGCTCCCGCACTCCCCTGAGCCTCCGGTCACGTTTTCATCAGCGGATCCGCACGTCCCCTTGTTTTATGAGTGACTCTGTGTGCAGACACCTTGTACCACACACACAGTGGGCTCTGTCACGTGGAACTCGCGGCCAGAAGCACACAAAACTGTGCCCGAAGAAAGCACCTCCATGAGGTTTTTCTCTCTCCATGAGGCACAGCAAAGCCTTCCCATGCTTAGGGCACAGTGGACCTCATTTTGGCACTCTGCCTGGGGGCTGTTTTCAGCAGCAACAAAGTGCAGAAAGATACCCCACACCCTGGGTTACATCCCGAGGAATTGAAAGCAGGGACTCAGATGTTTGTTTAAACACCCGTGTTCACAGCCATGTTCACAGCCACACTGTTCAGCAGGGCCCAGAGCAGCCGGGTGCCCCTCAGTGCACAAATGGAGAAACCACAGGTAGTACACATGGACAAAGGAATATTACTTGGCCATGAAAAGGAAGGAACTTTTTATACATGCTACAACACGGATGAAAGAAAGGTCTTATGCCCGGTGAACTAAACCAGACACAGAAGGACAAGCTCTGTGTGATTCCACTTCTATGAGGCCCTGAGTCCAATGCACACAAACCGGAAGTGGAAGAGAGGTAAGGAGAGGCTGCGGGGAGGGCGGAGGGGAGGTCGGTGTTGAAAGGGGGCGGAGTTTCCACCGCAGAGGATGGACAAGCTTTTGGCTGTGGATGGCAGCCATAGTCGCTCGATATTTTGAATATACCCAATGTCTATGAGCTGGATTCTTACGAATGGTTAGAATGATGAATCCTGCAGAGGTGCCCTGGGGCTCCCGGCACCTGTGAGGAGAATGCTGGGGGGTGGGGCACCGTCGTAACCACTGGGAGGAACGTTTCCAGCGATGTGGACCCCCGCCCAGGACTGGCTGGCTGGGTTCCCGCCATTCTAGGGAATGGCCCGGTTCACCGACCCCGCCCACCCCAGCCCCTTGCCCTCAGGCCCAGCCCAAGGCTTTCTCGACTCTGAGGTTTTCAGCCCCCAGAACAGGCTCCACAGGCTGTCAGTCCTCCATGAATGGATTAATCCGATCTCGCGGCTCCTGTAGGGTGGGGCTGGAGGCTACAGGGGTGGTCCCGGGACCCTTGGGTCCCACCCAGGGGCATTTAAGGCCCAGACCTGCAAGACAGCCTCACACGCAGCAGCGTCCAGGATGGAGAACAACTCTTCCCGGGGTGAGTCTGGGCCCA
>NW_028095729.1:0-680 GCF_014824575.4 Sturnira hondurensis
CTGTATGCAGAAAACTACACAACACTGAAGAAAGAATCAAGGAAGACACAAGCGGAAACATATACCGTGCTCATGGATAGGAAGAATTAACATCATCAAAATATCCATACTACCCAAAGCAATTTACAGATTCAATGCAATGCCTATTAAAGTACCAATGGCATATTTCACAAACATAGAACAAACACTTCAAAAATTTATATGGAACCATAAAAGACCCCGAATAGCAGCCGCAATTTTGAGAAAGAAGAATGAAGTAAGAGGGATCACAATACCTGATATCAAACTGTATTACAAGGCCACTGTAATCAAAACAGCCTGGTACTGGCATAAAAACAGGCACATAGACCAATGGAATAGAACAGGGNATAAACCCAACTCTCTACAGTCAATTAATATTCGACAAAGGGGGCAGTAACATAAAATGGAGTAAAGATAGCCTCTTCAACAAATGGTGTTGGTAGAATTGGACAGCTACATGCAAAAAAATGAAACTCGAGCACCAACTTACACCATACACCAAAATAAATTCAAGGTGGATAAAAGACTTAAATATAAGCTGTGAAGCCATTAAAGCCCTAGAGGAGAGCATTGGCAGGAAAATCTCAGATATTCCATGCAGCACTATTTTTTACTGATACGTCCCCTAGAGCAAGGGACATAAAGGAAAGAATAAACAA
>NW_028095730.1:0-1575 GCF_014824575.4 Sturnira hondurensis
CAGATTTCCCTGCAATTGGGCTGAAGGAAAAGGGTGAGAGTTTAAATGCTGCATCACCAAGTCCCCGGCTCCCTTCCCTCAGCCACCTTCACACGGGAAGATTCAGGGCCCTCCCAGCGGGGCCTGCGCCACACTCAGGCAGGCTGTGCCTGGAAGTCAGAGATGTCCCCCAGCAAGGGGCCGCCTCCTGCCGGCCAGCAGGTCGCACCAGCACACCCACTGACAACAGGGGCTGGCGTGGTGCTGGGGCGCAGGGAACCCTGTACCCTGCTGGCGGGGGCGCAGACTGGCACCGCCCCTGTGGAAACAGTGTGGAGCGTCCTCAGGGAACTAAAGGTGGATCTGCCTTGTCACCCAGCGATCCCACTGCGGGGATCATGCCCTAAGGACCCCGAAACCCAATCCAAAAGCACCCCTGCTCCCCACATTCAGAGCAGCACAGTTTACAAGGGCCAAGTGCTGGGGGCAGCCCAAGTGCCCACCAGTGAGCGCGGCCTCCCTCTGCAGCGGGCTGTGGGGTCTGTGCCAGCGGCCCCACCCTCCTTCTCTGGGTCCCTGGGCTGTCCCAGCAAAGGCAGGCCACCCACTCTGGCCCTGGTGATGGAGCACTGGGGTTGGTGGTCCCCGAGGAACGAGAGTAGGAGATGGGCCGGGGTAGCAGGGCAGGGAGGGCCAGTGGTGGAAGGGACCAGGCACTATGGGCCTCGGGCACACTCAGGCCTGGTGGCTCCCCAGAGTGTCCCAGTGGGCAGTGCCACTGGGCAGGTGATCAGAACCCTGCCTCCTAGGCCTGCTTCTCACTTTCNAACTGCAACCCACCCTCCCCGGGGGCCCCTCCATCCTCATGACCTTGGACCCCTGCCCTGGGCCCCAGGCAGCCCCCTGCTGGAATGGAGTCTGTGCCCAGGGAGACTCCCCTCCTTTCCAGAACTCCCCCAAGAAGACAACAGCCAATGGATGTGTTCCTTTATTTCAGGGAACGGGGCACAGACCTGTCCCCACACTGTTGGGGGGCGGGGCCAGGACATGGGCACAAAAGCCGGAAAATGCAGCATCAGCCCAGAGGGCACGGCCACAGCAGAGTTCAGGCTCCGTGTGCGCCTACACGTGTGGGAGCTCACGCACGTACACACACACACACACACACGCGTGGCGCCCGACACAGAGCGGAGGGCAGAGGCCGCCCGAGTGCGGTATTGCCAGGGCGTTTGTCCAGCAAGTGAGCTGGGGAGAGCGGGGCCCTGCTGGGCCCGGGAAAGCGACCCAGGCGGGCGCAGAGCGGCTGTGCTCCACCCACGGCCAGTGTCACAGGACGGCCCAGCACCCACACAGCCGCCTCACTCCCAGATGACGCCCTTACTGACTCCTGAGCAACCCTGCCAACGGGCTCAGGTCCTGGGGAGCGTCAGGGGCACAGCTCCCGGCCCCGCCCCCAGCCCGGCTGTCACTCACTCTCCTCCAGTGGCTCCAGCTCCCAGAGACCACTGCTGGGGAGTCTGCTGCCCCCGGGCTGGAATCCTCCCTCTTTTACCTTCTTAACGTAGGCAGTGAGGATGACGATGCCCAGACAAACCA
>NW_028095731.1:0-2025 GCF_014824575.4 Sturnira hondurensis
AGATCATTGTATTCTAGTTACAAGATACGAAGGAGAAGAGCAGGCATCACGCAAGGGATTTGTATCCTTGTGTGGGGAAAAGGTGAGTTTCAGTTGTATGCAGGATAGTTGCACCACGTGAGGTGGACATGTGACCTTGTTACTGTCTTTATTTGGAGATTAAATATGGGTTAAGGAGACACATACGGGTGCCTGGTTGAAAGAAGGGGACTTGTGGTTGCTAGTTTTACGTGTCACCCTGTCTGGGTAAAGTCAAGCCTCATCCAATCAGTTGAAGGCCTTGATAGAACAAAAGACTGACCTGCCCCAAGCAAGAGGAAATTCTGAGAGCAGATGGCCTTCAGAGCTGCCTTATCGGCAGTTCCTGGTTCTCGAGTCTGACAGCCCACCCTGTAGAATTTGAACTTGCCAGCCTCTCTAACTGCGTGACCAATTTCCTAAGAGAAATCTTTCTATAGAAACAGGGTCTTGCAGAAGGCCTATTTGAGTATGGTTGGTAAGGCAACACTATGGGTGTAGTAATCTATAGTTTTCATGTGAACATTTTACCTAGAATGTCAGAGGGTGTGCTTGAATGTGATATTGTTATGTTACAGAATTACATGTTTATGATTGTGTACTAGAAGGTTTTATAATACAAAGGGGTGTTCTTTGTGCTGGACCCTGCACATCTCTGGAGAACTGTGACTAACACATGGCCACACTGACTCATACCCTGCCCCACGTGCTTTTCTTACAATAAAACGTTGACGCCCCCCCTTCGGGTGGTGGGATCTACGTTCCCCTTGAACCCGGGAAGATCTTTGTAAATGCTTCAGTTAATAAAATGGGGAGGAAGGGACACTGCTTGACTTTAGAAGTTTGGTCCTATAAGATCATATGGGCTTTAGAGGCTGTCTCTGGAATACAACCCCCATGTCACGAGGAAGCCAGGCCACAGGGAGGGACCCCAGCTAGGGCCTCAGCGACATAAGCATCAACCGTTAGGTGAGTGAAGACACTGTCAAAGGATTCCATCCCCTAGCCTTCCAGTCTTCCAGTAGATGCCCTAGGTATTAAGGAACGAACGTAGGCCATTCCTACTGTGCCACGTACAGGTTTCTCACCTGCCGAAGCTATGAACATAACAAATGGATGTCTTATGCCACTACATTTTGGGTTAATTTGTCACGTAGTCATAGCAACTGGAACATCAGTGTTCAGAGCTACATTGGAAGCAGCCTTCACAAATTCCCAGACTTCTCATTGGAACATCACAGGCACCCATGCCCAGGTATATAAACCCAGGTAGTATACATTTCTATATTCAGAATTACCTTATCCATGCATTTTAAAGAATTCTTGACCATTCCTTTTATCCCTTCCCCACCTTTAAAAATATAGCACATTGTTCTGCTTCAGTCTGCTTTAAATAAGTCCCAGGCTTTGCTGATAAGAAAACCTGTGACCAGTTTACATCGATAGGAAAGAGGATCAGTGAAGTGGACGCTGAGAGGGAGGTGGAGAAAGCCAGCCTGCACCCTGGGTACTGATGCAATAGGACTCTCTTCTCCAGGTCCCAGAACCCAAGGGTCCTGGCAGATCTGGGGCATCTGGGTTCGGAACATTTGTCTGGTGCACAATGTGTCCATAAACACCCACAACCTCCAGGCTCTGTTCTCCTGTTCAGACTCCAAAGGCGGCACCCTTTCCCCAAGAGCCATCAGCTTCAGCCATGGGGGCTCATGAGCACTCAAGATGGTGAGTATGGAAGGGGGAAAGGCATTCCTGCCCGCCACCGGTGAGCACCCAACCATAAATCATGTCCCCGCCTGGCTTGCTCCTAATGAGGCCGACGCGGTTAGTGAGATCTCTTTTTCTGTTTTACAGTCCCTCTGAAACTCATTGGCTTGTCCTTTGTCTCCCTCTCCCCATATATCTGGAGTAATGGACTTTATGGCCACTTCTTCAGGGGACAGGGAATTACAGATGTCCGGATTTATGCCTGTGTGCCCAGTCCCCTCTGGTCCAAGCACCGTAAGGTGA
>NW_028095732.1:0-849 GCF_014824575.4 Sturnira hondurensis
TCAACCCTTTGGTACATTTTGGAATTTTCTTCTACCCCTTTTTGTAGGATATTCCCCTAAGATAATTAAGAATTCTTTAAATAATCCCTGGTTTCTCTCTCCGGACTCAACTGCCTTCACACCTTGATATCCTGATATGTTCGGTCCTCATTGTCAACATTCAAAGGCTGGGGAAAGTTATACTAAAGATGTATCTACAATTATTCATGTTAATTTAGACTTAGAAGTAATAGTGCTTGATATTACAATTCATAATTTATACTTGATATATTTTAATTAATAACAAGATTTTAAAAATGCTTACTATGCACCTGGATATATATTTTTAAAGGTTAACTTAAATATTGATATCAAAACAATTCTATAACAACAAGGATGACACATCAGATGAAGTATGGACTCTAAGTGATTACAATGTGTCAGCACAGACTCACTCTCAGTAACAAAGGTCCCATCTGCTGAGTGATGCTGATAATGGGAATGCTCTACATGCAGGGGACTATGGGAAATGTCAGTACCTTCCTTTAATTTTTGTGGTGAAACTAAAAGTGGTCTCAAAATAAGTCTTAAAACTTAGTTTTACAGAGATGATTGCAGCATTCTTGAAGAAACTAGTAATGTGTCCTTTAGTTATGGTGAAAGGAACATCATACCAAATTTAGGTAAGCTAATGTGACTGGTGCTTGCAAATATATGTTCTGTTTTCTAGACAGGATTCAGAATAGAAGTTGTGTGTATTAAAATGCCAAAATACACAATTCTTGTCCAACATGGAAGTTTTTGAAAATCTGAAATGTAGAGATAATAAGTCATTAATCGGATGATATATAACTTAATAATTAAACAAAC
>NW_028095733.1:0-1114 GCF_014824575.4 Sturnira hondurensis
AAGGACAAACGGTGGAGAGTTCAGACCTGTTGGAGCAGATATGGCTCAGCCCGCAGAAGGCAGAGACACGTGCTGGTTTGCTCAAGCTGGAGCTGGTCTGGAGTTGCTGGACGAGTAGCAGTCCATTTCGGGGAGGGCAGGCAGAGGAGCAACATCTGCAAAGAAGGTCATCTGCTGGGAGGGACCCAGGGAGCCGGACCACAAGTGCCTGCATGCTTAAAGGAATTCTGTCCACCACACAACAAATACATTAAAGGTGGCACTCAGGCCCAAGAGGCAATAAAGTGATAACTGACACACTAAGTACATTCAACCAACTTTTGGGAGGTTGAATGTACCTCTTTGGCGGGCTGTGTCGAATGCCATTGGCCAAAATACCAAGGGGGCGTGCAGTGGGTAGGCTCCTCCTCTCAGATGGTTGTCAGCGTCTGTGCCCGCAGTGCCACCATCTCTTTCCTGTCTTNAGTGTGTCCTCAGGAGGAAAAATGATCTGAGGGGTAAGGAAAGCACTTCCGATTCACAGAATCTCAGCACACAGTGCTGAAGTCAGAAAGTCAGAAAAAAAATGGTTAGAAACCACCCACTTAGAGGTCTACTAAAAGATACGAATTCTCCAAAGCCCTCTCAAGCAGGGTTAAGTGCCGGTTAACTAAAAACCAGCCCCATGTTAGGTCAAAATGTGCAAGTCTTCCTGTAATTAAGACACCTACAACTTTTTTGATTTCTGACAGTGGTGGGGACAAATTGTGGTGTAAGTACTAGTAAAGAGAGAAGGCAGCTTCCTGTGGTGGTCCCCTAAAGGCCCTCACTCCTTAAGAATTTTAGTTCTTAAAACCACTAACCAATCTTCTTAAGTTGAAACATTTTTTCGCTAGAAAGAATTTTTCTCTCCTACCCTGGATTCCTTTAAGAATCCAACCTCCTAAAGAAATTCTGTCAAGCTGAGCTTTGTTTCAAACATCCCGAGACACTGGATTCTCCTTGGCATTTATCAGCTCGTTACAGCCTCGGCGAAGGTGTGCACAATCTGCCACAGCAGAAAACACAGCACAGAAGTGCAGTAGTATTCGACTCCATCCAAAACGATGCAAATCATCAGTTCTCAGAGCGCAGT
>NW_028095734.1:0-512 GCF_014824575.4 Sturnira hondurensis
TGTATTGAGTCAAATGGACAATATGTGGAAGGTAACTGGAATTTAAACATATCAGAATAAATAGACAACTTTTAATAAATAAACTCTGGTTTGGGGGGTCCCCCTCATATTTATACATAAGATAGATGATATATTCACAAGAAGGCTTTTTCTGCACTGTCCCTGCTCCCAGATCTGGGTAAGGGTTGAAGTAAACCATGCCAGAAAGACTGCTATCTGATGTGGGGGTGCACGCATCCCTCTGAGAGCCAGAGGAAGGCACAGCGTTCTCTGCGAGATAGACTTTGGATAAAGAAACTTTCAGAAATGAGAGGGCACAGGCAAAAAGAACCAAGGACTAAGGGTCTTGCTGCCTGGCAACAATGGGCTCAAATGAAGCTTAATAAAACAAAGAATATACATCTCCCATTTACATTTATTACACATTAAACTTCCTTGCAAACGGGAGATAACGACAGACGCGAAGCGAATGCTGAATACTGCACGTCTGTGGTGGGGCCTGTGTGAGGTGC
>NW_028095735.1:0-1004 GCF_014824575.4 Sturnira hondurensis
TTGTCATCCACACTGCACACCTGTGGTGCAGAGCATTTCAGACGGACTCTCATCTCCCTGTGCTGCTGTCAGAGTCACTGTGTGTCAGAGAAGCAGCTGTTGAGATGAGTGGGGCTTTAACCACATGCACAAAAGTCACCATTTTCCTAAGGTCACCCAAAGGAATCTGACCACTTTTTTTTATTGGCTTTGATCAACTAACTTCCTACTAGACTTACTTATTCTCCGGGTAAATTCATTTGGTGATTTCCCCACAACAATGTAATGATTTCTATTTTTTCCGTGTGTTGACAAGAGGCAGTTTAAATTTGAGAAATTATTCCTATCATTAAATGATGACTCTGCTGATGTGTAACTTGCCTGTGTTAAAATACAAGGACACACACCTGGCAGTATTGAAGTGATGTGAGGTACAATGTGGATCTGCAGTGGGTGTGGATGCGTCATACTCTGACCTCTGACATTTCTACAACCCCCACAGGGTGGTAACTGCTGGGACACTACTCCCTTCTGCACCTATTTCTGTGGCTGTTATTGTGGATGACATTATTTTTTGGTGAATCTACATTTCTTCTCTCTGACTGCAGTGAGAAGAGTACACTTTGCAGAACATTAACAAGGTTGTCCATGTGACTGGTTTGGTTCATATGTTTGTGAAAGTAACAGTTTATGAGTTCAGAGCACAGGCATTAAGTACCACATTTCTGCTAGTTCTGTCCAGAGTGGCTAATCCCTGCTCTGAGGGGGCACATGTCAGGTAGCCCACTATTCAGAGAATAAAATATATAAAAAGGATCTGAACTAAATCTGTGCACCAGAGCTGAGCCCACACATGCTCATCCTGTATCACCTGAAAGCCAACCTCGCCACACATGGGTAACTGAAAAATCGAGTAATTTTGCAAATTAATGCTCATTTGCAAATGCCAATACAACTGGGTCATTTGTAACACAGGTCAGGTATTAGACATAACTCAATACACATATTACATTAAATTAATTTTG
>NW_028095736.1:0-939 GCF_014824575.4 Sturnira hondurensis
AGCATCCCCTACACACACACACACACACACACACACACACACACACACACACACACAGAGAGAGAGCATGGCTGGAAGAGAGCAAAACTGGGGCCCAGGAGATAGAAGAGGAGAAGGGGGGCAAAGAGAACACTGAGCAGAGGAAAACTGCACCCCTGGAACCTGCCCTACATGTAGAGCCCCAGCACCCACCTCATCCATTGACCCAGACAGTGGGAAAGTAGTGAGATGATATATGGGGCCTGCAGGCCCAGGGCCCACAGGATTCATCCTGCAGTCAACCCCACCCAAGCCTGTACCCACAGACCTGGACAGGGGTGCCAGACTCACCCCGCAGTGTCAAGAATGAACTTTCTGCAAAACTGGGCAGAGGCCACAGGAGGGACAGGTACCCCGGAGGCTCCCACAGCAGGTCACAGCTCCATGGGGCCCCTGAAGGGCATGCACACCAGGGAGAGCAGCTGCCCCACCTGTCCACACCTGTGGGCTCTCTGGTCAGCGACATACAGCAATGAACCTTAGGTCCTCCCTCCCAGGACCAGATGTGGCGGCCCTCTCCTTCAGCTCTGACTGGGACCTTGACCTGAGTCATCTCGGCTTTTTCATGGGCTCTCCCCATAATCCTGGACCAGCCTTGGTCCTCACTGTGTCTTGATTTCCCATTAGTACCTGCAGATGCATCAGAGTCACCAGAGATCCTGTTGTAGGAGGTCCAGGTTGGGGTCTGAGAACCTAGTTTCCAATAGACTCCTAGGTGATACTGATGCCGACATGAGGACCACACTTGGAACACTGCTGGCCTAGATGTGTCCAGCCTGCAAAGTCCATAGCCCACCCTCAAGAAGGTCATAGGATAACCTGAGGAGATCACACACATACATATGCATGTATGTACATTTGACTCAAAGCAGCCATAGCACAAAATGTGGCTTCTAACCA
>NW_028095737.1:0-2454 GCF_014824575.4 Sturnira hondurensis
ACTCATAGTTTCATGTAATTTGGAGAGGGAATGGTATTTCTGTTGAATGGAGTGGAGGGTGGAGTTGGGTAGAACTGAGAGTTGGGTTAGATTAAAGTTTGTGGTTGTTCCATGTTTTGGCTGCGAATTAGGACCGAGTAGTGTGGATAGTTTTATGTTTATGTGAAGTTTTATAACTGAGCCTTAGGTGGTTATCAGGAGAGATGGGTTTGGGAGTTAGAGTTAGAAATTTGGTTCGAGTGGGAGTCTTACACCAGCAGAACACATGTGGGGTTTATCTGAGAAGTGGTTGACTTAGCCCAGTTTTGAGGGTGAATAAGTTTGAATAAGACAGTCAAATTTATCGTAGCGGAGCTGTGGCTATTGAACTGGGGAGAATGAATGCTGGATGAAAAATATCCAGTGATATTTTCAGATTCTTAAGAGTTTCTCTAGTGTGATTTTTAGGGACACTGAAAATGTTAGATATTAGTATAAGCAGAGAGAATAAATGATATCTGAAGTCTGGAATACCCTCAGTGTCTCTGTTGAACCTTGGCATGTACAGAGAAGCGCAGGAGTAGTCTCAACCCAGCCCTATGGGAAACAAACATTGTTTCTCCTTTTTTCGGATTGAGTTCAGAGTCACTGTGCCTAGCGTTTTATTCTGCTCCCCTTTCTCCTCCCTTTCCTTTCCCCCCTTTCCCATCTTCTTCCTCCTTCACATTCTCCTTTCCCTTATTTCTCACCCTGGTTCGTCTTCTTCACTTGACCGATGGTTCTTCTCCTGTCCAGGAAGGCTTGGTTCCCACTCAGAACTGTGGTAAAAACCACAGGTGGATTTGGGAAAACACACACATGCGCGCACACAGGAAGACAGCACTCAATGCTTCAGAAGTTGTGCAAAGTGCCTTAATAACTACCTGGTACTTACGCTTGGCAGAATTTACGGGCAGGAACTGTTCTGGACAAACTTTTCTGGGACAATCAAAATCCTTTTTTCCTTTCATCACCCCAAACATATGCATGTGAAATGAAACTCTTTGAAAGCCAAGACTGCCTTTTAAATGTATGTGTTCCTGGTGTTAAACTGAGTGCTTGGCACAGAGTAGGTGGTAGGAAATGTTTGTTGAATGAATGAACTTATAAATGACTTATGCCTGATAGACACACACAGGTAGGGAGAACCTTAAAGGCTGGATGGGAAAGGATCGCGTGTGCGGTGCACGGATGGCAGAGCAATTGATTTTGTCTCTACAGATTGAGATGAGGATACTTAAACCCCCCAGGTTATTACAAAGTATGACCCACCTTACTAACCTCCTTCACAAACACAGCGAGATTTTTCTGATCTGGTGCAAACTCCCCCGTTCCCATTTCTCCCATGGGGAGACTAGGCCAGAGGTCCAGAAGCTCAGAGGCAGTGCTGGAGTTCAAAGGCAGGTCTCCTCTGATTTCCATTGGAAGATGGAGGGATCATCAAAGGTGACATTAACTTGACGTAGGTGTTGCTGTTTGTTGTGACACAAGGCAATATATAAGGTTTGAACAGGTGCAGGGGTGAGAAGTCATACCTGTCCACGCCCTGGCTGGGTAGCTCAGTTGGTTAGAGCACCGTCCCCAAACACTGAGGTTGCGGGTCTGACCCTGGTCAGGGCACATACAAGAACCAACCAATGAATTCATAAATAAGCGGAACAACAAAATTGATGTTACTCTTTCTCTCTCTCTCTAAAAATCAATCAATAAATTTTTTAAAAAAATGTTTATGACAAAACCCATGTTTGTTTTTGTTTGTTCAGCCACCTTAAACAGAATCCCTTTGGAGTTGTCTTGACCTGCTTTCCACATGGAAAGAGTGAGGAAAAGGCAGCCTGCCTGATCCTTCTTCTCAGCATCTACGTTCCTACCCATCTTCTAGTGACTACGAAGTCAAAATCTTGGGTGCCCAGGCTTCCATGCAGTGTGTTCAGGAGAAGAGGAAAATCCTCAGTTCAGATTTAACCAGAAGAGTGTACGTGTCACTCTGGGGAGGCCCCCTGCGGATCTGCCTTTCCTACAAGTAGGCAGGTTCATAAGTGGCGGATCTCAAAGGAGACACAGGTTCCGTGATGGGGGCGAGGATTGATATAGGAAATGCAGTGGCTCCACGATGCCGGAGTGTGAATGAATGAAGGGGCACCGTGGTTGGTCAGCCGGCAGGCTGGCTGATGTAGCGGCTGAGCGCCTCCCCTGGACTGGAGGGCCAATGTGGGGGTAGTTCGTGTACGTACTAGCACTGCAGTGCTGTGGGATGTCTGCTACTGAAGTCTTTCTTCTTTCTTTTCCACCCCATTCTCCGACTTCCCTTACACTTACAAAATGTTACTTTGTCTTGCCAAAAAATTAATAGAGTGGAGTATTGGGGAGGGGGGGTTGCCATGCAGGAAATAACATCAGACTTGCTTTGGCCAGTGTTTCCTAGTGTGGGTGGGC
>NW_028095738.1:0-775 GCF_014824575.4 Sturnira hondurensis
ATTCATCACACCCATGAAGGAGGCTATGGGAACCTCTGATTTAAAGCTGATCAGCCAGAAAGAATCACAGGTGACAAGCTGGATGTGCCATTGGCACGTGGCATGCAGTGGGAGGAATTTGTGTGACTGGGCCTTCCCCTGTGGGATCTGATGCTGTCTCCAGGCAGATGGGGTCAGAACTGAGTTACATTGTGGCACACCCAGTTGTTGGCTCAGTGAATTGCTTGGTGGAGGAAAACTCACACATAGCTGGTATCAGAAGTGTTGTGAATACAGTAGCAGCCTGAGGGCAAAGGAGAAACACAGAAAGTAGCCTGGGGTTTTACTCTACATGCCTCTCCTCCTTTAACTGCCTTATAGCCATCTTGTAGGTTTTAGCATATATATAACTTACTTGGGAATGGGTTCTGGGACCATCCTACCTTTCAGAATCTTAAGTTACATAATTCCTTAGAATTCTCCAAGACCTTATGCCATACATCGGGGAGGGCGGGAATACTATGGGAAATACAGAATCTAAAGAACTTGTGACACATGGACATGAACGAAAGGTGGGGGGGAATGGTGGGGGAGGAGTGGGAAGGGTGGAGAGGAGTGAAGGGGGGGAATGAGACAACTGTAATGGTATAATCAATAAAATATATTTTTTAAAAAGACCTTATGCCATACAATTCAATATTCTTTATCACAATTGGCTGTTAGTTTTCTGACTACCCATTTTTACACTGAGTGCTTTGATACCAGAAGCTGTATCTAATTATTTATTCCCTGTTCT
>NW_028095739.1:0-583 GCF_014824575.4 Sturnira hondurensis
TCTGGATATTGACTTTGTATCCCGCTGCTTTGCCAAATTCATTTATTAGTTCCAGCAGTTTTTTGGTAGAGTCTATAGGATTTGCCATGTACACTATCATGTCATCTGCAAACAATGACAGTGTTGTTTCCTCCTTTCTGATTTGGATGCTTTTTATTTCCTTTTCTTGTCTGATTGCTGTGGCTAGAACTTCCAATACTATATTAAATAGAAGTGGTGAAAGTGGACAACTTTGTCTTGTTCCTTATCTTAGTGTAAAAGCTTTCAGTTTTTGCCCATTCAGTATGATGTTGGCTGTAGGTCTTTCGTATATGGCCTTTATTATATTGAGGAATGCTCCCTCTATTCCTACTTTGCTGAGTACCTTTATCATAAATGGGTATTGTACCTTATCAAAAGCTTTTTCTACATCTATTGATATGACCATGTGGTTTTTGTCCTTGCTTTTGTTTATGTGGTGTATTACATTTACTGATTTGCAGCTATTGAACCATCCTTGCATCCCTGGGATGAATCCCATTTGGTCGTGTTGTATGATCTTTTTGATGTATTGTTGGATGCGATTTGCCAATATTTTGTTGAG
>NW_028095740.1:0-734 GCF_014824575.4 Sturnira hondurensis
GACAAGTGAGCCCACACAGCTGAGCCCTGTCCAGTAAACTGAGGCTGGGCTCTGCTATGCCTTCCAAAGCCCTGATTGAGAATACACACTAGTCCTCTGGAGTCTGAAAACGTGCTGACAAACTGGAGGCCTGACCTCCAGGGTGAGGGGCAGCTCTCGCCCCCAAGGAACCATGTGTTTGGCTGATGAAGCAGCACAGAAGGCAGGCTGCTCAGATGGGCTCGCCCATCTTGGAAGCTCAGGGGAAACAGGCTGGGATGGTCCGTTTCAACACACCTGGCTGTCCCTAGAGGCACTCAGGCTTGCCATCTCCTTTGGGCCCCCCACCACCACCTTCTCACATAACCAGTCTTGAATTCTCAGATAAGTTCTTTCTTTGGACATGAGGCTTGCTCTTCATAAAATGCCTTTCCTTCACGCCACTTTGCCTGAAAATGATTCAGCCATCAGAGACAGCCAGCAACTTATTTCCCCTTGAAACCTGTACACAATTCCCAACCCTAAGCAGCCTGGCTCACAAACCCTGCTGGATTTTTGTCACTTGCCATTTTGGATCACTGTGATTTGATGGCCTCTCTACACAGTCCATGAGCAGCAAGGATGACATTATTGGTCCCTCCTTTTTTTTTTTAAGATTAAAAAAATGTTTCTAGAGAGAGGAAGGAAGGGAGAATGGGAGAGAGACATCAATGCTGGTTGCCTCTCAGGCACCCCCAGCTGGGAACCCAGCCCAC
>NW_028095741.1:0-1858 GCF_014824575.4 Sturnira hondurensis
CCACTGGCTTCCCCAACCACATTAGGAAACTTCTTTAAAACTCTTATTAACACAGTTTCTAGGCAGGGGAGCGGGGAATCAATGCTCTGAGAGTAAAGCTGAGGAACTTGTCACACTCCATGCTTGCAATCCGGGCCAAGGCGGTGGAGGCGGTGGAGGTGGGTGTTCTCTCCTGCCTCCTCAGCAGCCGCCTTTTTATGGAATATGGCCCAGGATTGAGGAGAACAGAACCTTCCACAGAACCTGCCCATGGGCATTGCTGGGTGTCTCTAGCTCACGTTATGTGAGGCCAGCTGGGCAGGGCAAGTGTAAACTCTCAGACAACCCAGGAGGCATTTGCACAGTTTACTGTGTCATTTATGACATGGACTCACTTTCCAGAGACATTGCTGAGAGACCGTATTTTCTGGGTAAATGTGGGTCTGGCGTCAGTGGAAGATGAAGTCAAGAGCTGGTTTCGTCATCACTGGTAGGATAACCCGAGGACCTCCTTCTGCCGCTCCTTTCAGCTGACTGAAACGGCCAGCTCAGTGAGGTGGAGGACGGCATAATAAGCAGGACCTGAAAACCAACAGACGCAGTGGATGGGCGGGCATTAGGGTCCCTACTTAGTGCTGCTTTTGCAATAAACCGTCCTGTCCCTCAGGAAGTGTTAGGAAACACTTTCAGGAAAATTAACACATAAGCAATAAAGAAGAATATTGTAAATCTTATATGAACATCTAGTTCTTCCTGCCCACTAAGAAACAGAGAAACTCAACATGAACCTCACATGGTTTCATCATGTTCCAGTTCATTCAAAGCAACAGCCGTGTCCCTTATAATAAAAATTCCACCCTTCCTGCCAACTCCCCCCTGTCAAAGCTGGAAATCTGGACACTGAGGACATGGCATCTGGAAGACACAACAGCCTTCCTCTTCCTCACAGTGGCAGGGTCCGCTGTGATCCTTTGTCCCAGTCAGGATGTCCTGCAAGACGATGGGGAACCTGAGGGCAGGGTCCCTCTCTGCACAGATTCCCACACGCTGCTCTGTCTCCTTTCAAAGGGGCTCTTCCAGGCACTGTCCACTCGGTCCAAGGCCACAGGAAGCCTCTTGAGCCTTCTCCACTTCCCCTCCATCCACCCCTGATGGAGGTGACACGAGAGCTCAGTGCACAGTCAGGGGACCCCAGGAAGTGTCAGCCCTGACCACTGCTGTCTTTCTTCCCGCTCAGGTCAGCATCCTGCTCTCCTCATCCACACGCTCCTCCTTCTGGTTTGCCATGGGTGGGACCTGTGTCACCAGTACAGGGAGGGGATGGCACGCACATTCAGCATCTCAGAGGGACAGCATGGAAACAGGCCATTATTCGAAAGAGCTAGATTTTGATCCAGTTTTGTTCACTTGTTTTTCCAAATCACAGGCAAGCTCTCTTTGAAATCCTCTCCATCTATGAGCAAGTTTGGGGATTACAGTTAAGATGGATGAGACTCACTGTGTCCTCTTGGAGGGACCACAGGGTATCCCACTCCTGGGGCCTCACACAGACCTGTAAGGGGGAGACCCTACCTAGACAGGAGGGAATAGCTACCGAGTCTCCTACAGCAGATACAGGCACTAAAGCTCCAGTTTAGGGCACTTTGGGAGATTATAGGGAGAGGGCACCCACTGTCAGACCTTGAGGAACCTACAGCGCCCCCTGTTGCCCATCGGTCAAACTTCACCTGTGGGGCGGTGGGCGGGGTGTGGGGGGAGATGATGCTGGGAACACTGGTCTGAGGCTTGGTAACTGTTCAGTCCACAAACATCCATGGACCACTCTCTGTGCTGTGAGGCAATGCGGTGATAAAACTGTCTTGTTCTGTGAGAGCAAATG
>NW_028095742.1:0-515 GCF_014824575.4 Sturnira hondurensis
TTTTAGTTTTTGCCCATTGAATATGATGTTGGCTGTAGGTCTTTCATATATGTCTTTTATTATGTTGAGGAATGCTCCCTCTATTCCGATTTTTCTGAGTACCTTTATCATAAATGGGTGTTGAACCTTATCAAAAGCTTTTTCTGCATCTATTGATATGACCATGTGGTTTTTGTCTTTGCTTTTGTTTATTTGGTATATTACATTTATTGATCTGCGTATATTGAACCATCCTTGCATCCCTGGGATGAATCCCACTTGGTCGTGGTGTATGATCTTTTTGATGTGTTGTTGGATGCGATTTGCCAATATTTTATTGAGGATTTTAGCGTCTATGTTCATCAGCGATATTGATCTGTAATTTTCTTTCTTTGTTGTGTCTCTATCTGGCTTTGGAATTAGGGTGATGGTGGCTTCATAAAAAGAGTTGGGGAGTTTTCCTTCCTTTTGGATTTCTTGAAATTGTCTGTGAAGAATAGGGGTTAGCTCTTCCTTAAAAGCTTTGTAGAATTCTC
>NW_028095743.1:0-906 GCF_014824575.4 Sturnira hondurensis
CCAGTGCCCGCCACCCTGCTCTGTTCTCCGCCCCGGAGTTTCGCCTTTCCCCCCAGAGAGGGTTTCTTCCTGCGCTGGCCTGTGCGCCCCCGTGACTAGCTGGATGGTTCGGCTGGCTGGTCCTGTTCTGAGGTGAGGACGTCTGTGGTTCTGAAGGAGGCTTAGTCTTGGTTGGCACCATGTCCCTGGGTCTCCGAGCTCCTGCTGTGCTCTCAGCTGCAGCTCTGCCCCTTTCTGAGGAGTTGGGGGGCTTTTTTCTGCCCCCTTCCCCCAGCTGCTGTGACTGCTTCCCAGTGCTTTGGGGATGACAACCAGGCCGATTTTTTCCCTGCTTAGTCCCCAGTACATGCCTGTCTACAGCCTATCATTCTTTTAGGCCTACCCATAAATGAGTTAATTTTAATTTACTTAAAAATCATAAGAGAAAGTGATGTACTAATAATGAATATAGAATAATGTATCCAGCCTGTATTATGTTTATTTTTAAACTGAGTTGTCAATATCATATTTTTTGCTGTTCATAATATTTTATTATTTTTGAAATATTTTTCTTTTTTTAAAGATTATTTTATTGTGCAGCCACTGTGGAAAACAGTATGGAATTTCCCCAGAAAACTAAAAATGAATGTTCCTTTTGACTCAGCAATTCCACTATTAGGAGTATATCCTAAGAACTCTGAAACACCAATCCAAAAGAACCTATGCACCCCAATGTTCATAGCAGCACAATTTACAATAGCCAAGTGCTGGAAGCAACCTAAGTTCCCATCAGTAAGCGAGTGGATCAAAAAACTATGGTACATTTACACGACAGAATATAATTTTTAATATATACATTTTTTTTGTGGAGAAACGGGCTCATGAAGACAAAAGGGCCTAAGGCCTGGGAACTGCTGCCGTGGTCCC
>NW_028095744.1:0-526 GCF_014824575.4 Sturnira hondurensis
CAGTTGCTCAAAACCCCAAGCAAACCTTGTGTTAAATACAAATATGGAAACTTATATAGTTATTGAGATCATCCTTTGAAGGTTATAGTTTTAAAATTTTATTTATTTATTTGTGAAAAGAGAGAAAGAAAAGGGGAAAGAGAGAGAGGGACACATCAATTGGTTGACTCTCATATGTGCCTTGTCCAGGCTGAAACCACAACCCAGGCATTCCCTGACCAGGAATCAAACTGGTGAACTTTTGCTTCACAGAATGATGTTCAACCAATGGATCCACACCAATCAGGAACAAATGTTCGATTTTTAAAGATACTATCACATTCTTCTCACTATTTCCTTGATACTAGTTTTCTTCGTAACAGTACATTCTTAAATATCATTGAATATCTTTGGATAAACTGTTCAGAAATGGCCCATATTTGCTTTTCTTACTTTATCAAGTCTATGACTTTAGGAAATGTTTAATTTTAAATTATATTTCTGTGCCGTTTAGTAAGTTCCCTCCACCTCCATGTATCATTAATTC
>NW_028095745.1:0-728 GCF_014824575.4 Sturnira hondurensis
GCAGGACTTAAGAGACTAGGGCTGGGCAGGCCTTAAGGTCACTGGGCCAGAACCGAACACTGTCATTGCAGAGTGGCACCCAGGTCATGGTGGAACAACAGCTGGTTGACAAGGACCCCCACCCTGTGTCCACCAGTGAGGGACAGGTGTGCCACATCACTGAAGGCCAGAGTAGGACCAAGGTGACTGTGGCCACCTGGGGATCTGGGGAAGCAGGGCAGGTGGAGAGCCTGTGAAGGACACCATCCTGGAAGATGCTGGGCTCCACAGCCAGCTCACCATTTCCACCATTTTGGACTGCAGCCTGGACCACAGTGCCCATGTTGAACACAAAGGTCAGATGACCTGGAGCCCAGAAGGCAGAGCCCAAGGTGAGAAGGTTGGGGAGGAGGGGATAGTATGGGTGTGGAGGCTCATGCAAGCTTATTGGGAGGGGTCAGTATTAGACCCACGGGGAGCACCCACAGAGGCTGGCCAGGAGAAAAGGCTGGGCTCAGACCGCCTGTGTCCTGGACTACCCTTGGGTAGTCGTGGTGGGTCCTGTGGTGGGTCCTGGGCTCTGGCTGTGTTCTGTATTTGGGGGTGGGGGCACATGGAAATGCAGGCACCTGGGTGATCTTTTCTCCTCTGGGAACTTCAGCACCAGCCCAGGAGGCAGAGCCAGGTCCTGCTTCAAACCTGTCAGACATCCCCAGGAGCTCCATGCAGGGGCAGACCAGGAGGGGTGT
>NW_028095746.1:0-662 GCF_014824575.4 Sturnira hondurensis
CCTCGCGACCTCATTTGGAACGTCAGGTTGCGTTTCCATCCGCCTCGGGTAGCGTGTCTTTCTGCTCCGCTTTCCTTGTCTGTGGGGACAATATTATGTTCTTACTCTCTTTCCTCTTCTACTAACTTTACATTAGAGTCGACCCCCGACCGCTTTCTATTGCTCTCTCTCTCTTTTACATAAAATGAGTGTTTCTGTATTTTAGGAGGGAGAGAGGAGTCAAGATAAGTTTTTGGCTCCCGGCTCGAGCGTTCCCCCTTCTGCCGCTTTTGTGAAGTGATAAACGATCGCCTGTGCCTTCGAGACCTGGCACTCGGATCCCGCAACCCCTGTCCTTCCTGCGTCGTCGCTTTTCTGTGCGTTTTGTGCCTCACTGGGGTGCAGGCACTGGTGACAGGTAGCTTCCGCGTGCCCTTTCTGAGGTCTTTCGGTCTGCCTGCGCCCGCACGGTCAGAACACTGTCTCGTGGGTCCAGGTCCTCCCCTGGGAACTGACCCTCCGCCTCCTCAAACTGGACCTCCGAGCTTCCCGGGAACGTGGGTCAGCGCTGTTGTTGGTCCCTGTTTGTGGGGCTCTGGGGACCCCTCGCTCCCCATGGGCTCAGCTGCTCAGCCCCACGGGTCTCTCAGCCGTGGGCCGTCCACCTGCAGGCTCCTCCGGTG
>NW_028095747.1:0-1553 GCF_014824575.4 Sturnira hondurensis
AGTGACTGGGTTTAAATCTCACCTCCACCTGTAACAGTATGACCTTGGAAAAATGATTCTCCCTATTTCTTTATCTGTAAAGCGATGGTAAGAATGTAGTTAAAACAGTACCTGCCCGGCACAGGGTGCGCGTGCTCCATGAACTGTTAGGTCTTATTAAAGGTTAAGTCTTCAGGCTCCAGAGTTGTACTGCCTAGATTCCAGTACTGTCCCTACCAAGATAAACAAGTAGTTTGATACTTTTCTTTACCCCAGTGCCTTTATCTGTAAAATGAGTCTTATAATATCAACCCTGTGGCAGCTGCTTGAACGTTAAATGTTCTTAGCAGAGTGGCTGGCACATAGTAAAATGTAATATATACTTATTGCTATTGTTACATTCAGTATTCTTTTATAATTACTGATGATTTTATCATTAGACTTGTAACGAAAACTTGGCACTGACATTTGCACCATTGTGTGGCATATTCGAGAAACAGCAGCATGGAAGCATTTTCTGACTCTCCCTGAAGATGGGCAGGCTCCTGACCACAGTCTGCTCACTGCTGCTCTAAAGCTTTGTCTCTCCCAGAAAACCAAAGTGGAAAGTCATGTAGTTAATTTGATTTTTGTCAACAGTGTGTATGATTTGTGCCCCTATAAAACGTCCTTTCTTTTCAGAAGGAGATATTTCATTTGGGTCATTCCAAAACTTTGAGTTCCTGCTCTAAAACTGTGCACAAGGTATTTTCCTCTGTTTACTTCTGGACGTTCACATATCAAAGTGATCATCAGCTTTCTGCCCAGGCTGGTGTCTGCCTGGGTTGTACTTGTCATTGAGCAAGGATGGCTTGACATTGGCAGCCTGGTTTACATCCTCCTATCTCCATGGAAAAGCTTGTTTGTTAAAAAAAAATCAGGTGGACTTCTGCTCGAGATGGTGGCATAGATAAACACAGCTCACCTCCTTGCACAACCACATCAAAATTACAACTAAACTACCGAACAACCACCATTCAGAACCGCCTGAAACTGAGCTGAATGAGAGTCCTACAACTATGGAATTAAAGAAGAAACCACATTGAAACTGGGAGAAGTGGCGGAGACACAGAGCTGGCTGGCCCCACACCCATGTGTGGCGGATAAAGAAAAATCATACCCCAAAATGATTTTTTTTTAAAAAAAAATCAGTCATTTTAAGTGTTTTGTTGTATCTGCCAGAAGAGTTTGATGAGTTTGGACTGTTGCTTAGCATGTAATCTGTTAGTAAACCCCACCCCCAAAAATGTTTGTTTTAGTGTTGGCAACAAAAACAAATTGACTTCATGAGTTTAGCAATAGTATTGGAGGATTTATCATTTGCCAGAATGAACCAAGAAAGCCAAACTGCTTGGACTGATCTATGAACCACCATTGCCAGCCAGTCTGGCCATTCCAGGCGACGGATTGACTTCCCTGTCAGTTTTGCTCAGTCTCACCTCTGAACTTCCTACCCCTACTGAACTTCGTCCCTGCTCAAATCAAGTCCATGCGGCCAGAGTTCCGGGGCTGGAATCACAGAAAGACAGAGAAAA
>NW_028095748.1:0-569 GCF_014824575.4 Sturnira hondurensis
GAAAATTATAGGACCCAAAAGAAATTGAAGAAGATACAAATAAGTGGAAGCACGTGCCATGTTTATGGACAGGAAGAATTAGCATCACTAAAATGGCCATGCTACCCAAAGCAATTTATGGATTTCTATCAAGATTCCAATGATGTATTTTACAGAACTAGAACAAATATTTCAAAAATTTATATGGAACCACAAAAGGCCCCACATAGCAACAGTGTTCCTGAGAAAGAAAAACACACTTGGAGGAATAATGCTACCTAGTATGAAGCTATACTATAAAGCCATTGTAATCAAAACAGCTGGTAGTGGCATAAAACAGGCACACAGATCAATGGAACAGAAGAGAGAGACCAGAAATAAACCTACACTTTCACAGTCAGTGGATAACTTCTCAGAACACTGATTTTCACAGGAAACCAAGCAATCTGGCTAAATCACTGCTTGGCAAAATGCTTGGCTTTGGATCCCATCCTTCACCTTATGCAAGTGACCTCCCACAGTTATAAAAGGACACCCTCTTAGTCCTATTGTTTATTTTTCTTTCAGTGCATTCTCTCTTAGTGTCATTA
>NW_028095749.1:0-2296 GCF_014824575.4 Sturnira hondurensis
CTAGCTGTAGGCCTAGCCCTAGCCCTAGACCTAATGCTAGCCCTAACCCTAATCCTTACCCTAACCGTAACCCTAAGCCTAACCTTAACCCTATTTCCAGCCCTGGCCCTAAATCTAATTTTAACCCTAACATTAGCCTAAGCCCTGATCTTCATTCCAACCCTAACCCTAACACTAAACCTAGACATAACCTTAACCCTAACCCTAACCCTATCCCTAACTCTAGCCCTAACCCTAACCCTAGCCACAAGGATAAACCTACCCTACACCTGATCCTAGCCCTAACCTAAACCTAGCCATATCCCTTATCCTAGCCCTTACCCTAACACTATCCCTAGTCCTAACCCTAACAATAACCGAAACCCTAGCTTTAGCGCTACCCCTAACCTGAACACTAAAGTTAACCTTATAACTAATTCTAACCTAGCCTTAACTATATCGCTAACTTGAAACCTAACCATAACCGTATCATAACAATAACTACAATTTTAACCCCAGCCCTAAACCTAACCATAATCTTAACCCTAACCTTAGCTCTGGCCTTAGCTTTACTCCAAATGCTAACCATAATTTTACCCTAGCTTTAGCTCTAATCCTAACCCTAAACATAGCCCTAACCCTAAAACTACCCTTAGCATTAACCCTACCCCTAAGCCTTACCCTAAACCTAAACCTAACCCTAACCCTAGACCTAACCATAACACTAACCCTAATTCTAGCTCTAGCTCTAGCCCTAACCCTAAGCATAGCTTTAACCCTACCCTAATCCTAAATATAAACCTAACCCCACACCTCACCCTAACACTAACCTTAGCCCTAGCCATACACATAACCCTAGCCCTTACCCTAGCCCTAACCCTAAACCTAATCTTAGCTCTAACTCTAGCCCTAGCCCTATTTTAGCCCTAACCTTAACTCTAACACTAACCTCACCCATAACCCTAACCTTAACCCTAGACCTAATACTATAACAATGCCAACCCTAGCTCTAGCTTGACTCCAAACCCTAACACTGAACCTAGACCTTACCCTAACCTTAAATTCAGCCCTAACCCTAACACTAACCCTAAACCGAACCTTAACCATAAACCTAAGCCAAATCCTAAATTTAACCCTGGACTAAATCTTAACATTAGTAATAACCCTAACAAAAACCCTATACCTAGTCCTAACACTAATCCTAACCCTAGCTTGGGCCCTAGCTCTAGATATAAACCTAAACCAAAACCTAGCCCTAACCCTACACCTAACGCTAAACAAATACCTAACCCTAACACTAGCTCAACTCTAGCCCTAACTCTAACCCTAGACCTAATCAGAATCCTAACAGTACTACTAACCTTATTCTTAACCCTCACACTAACCTCAGCCTGAACCCTAACCAGAATCCTAGCCCTAGCCCTAACCATCCCCCTCCCCCTAAACCTAACCTTAACCCTAACCTTAACCCTAGACCTCACCGTAACAAAAATCCTGGCCCCGGCCCTAAAGCTACCCCTAGCCTTCACCCTAGCCTTAAGCCTAACACGAAACCTAACCCTAACCCTAGACCTAACCCTAACACTAATCCTAACCCTGGCTCTAGCTCTAGCCCTAACTCTAGTCCTAAACCAAGCCCTAACCCTAGTCATAGCTTTAACCTTACCCTAACCGTAACACTAACCCTAACCTTACACCTCACCTTAACACCAACTTTAGCCCTAGTCCTAAACATAACCCTAGCCCTAACTCCAACCCTAGCGATTACCATAGCCCTAACCCTAAAATTAATCCTAGCCTTAAACCTACTCATAGCTCAATTCTAGCCCTAACCCTAACACTAAACTCACTCCTATGATAAGACTAACCCTAGACTTAAAACTAACACTAACCCCAACCCTAGATCTAGCTTTAGCCCAAAGCCTAACACTAACCCTAGACTTAAACCTAATGCTATCCCTAACCCTAAACCCAGCACTACCTTTTGCCCTAAACCTAACCCTGGTCCTAGCCCTAACCCTAGCCCTGTACTTAATCTAACCCTAACCGTAACCCTAGTTCTAAACCTAACCTTAAAACTAACCCTAACCCTAGCTCTAGACCTATCCCTAGCCAAAGCCCTAAACCTAGCTCTAATTCTAACCCTAACACTAACCCTAAACCTAACCCTTATGCTAACGCTGCCTATAACCTGAAACCTAAAGCTGAACCTAACCCTAGCCTTAGCCCTAACCTTGATACTAACCCCAACCCTGGACCTAACTTTAACCCTAATCCTAAACTGAACCCTAACCCTAGCACTAATCCTAACAATAAC
>NW_028095750.1:0-728 GCF_014824575.4 Sturnira hondurensis
CTCCGAGTTCCCTGGGCTCCTTGCTGTACAAACGTTTATGCCTTTGGAAAGAGAAAAACTCTCCCAAGTTCTCCCTGGGCAGATGGGCACCAAGTCAGTAATTAGCCCTCAGCAACCAGGTGTCTGATCTTCCGCCAGCGGGTCCGCAGCAGGTTGGTGGGGTGGCGGATGTGGGGGATGCTGCACCTGTGCATTCGATGGGCCTTGAGATGCTCTCTGGAAAGGACACCTGCTACATCTTTAAAACTCTGAGCAGGTACTAGGGACCCACCCCCAGAAAGCCTCTGACTCCCCAGCACTCACTACAGGTGAAGGGTTGTGAGTAGCCACAGCATTAAGACCACTCCGGGTGAGACCCCTCAGGGGTAGGTGTGCACACAGAGCCAGGAGGAGCCACCTCTGCCCCAGACTAACACTTGCCGAAGAACAGGTACATGGTCACATCAATGACAAGCATCTCTGGGAGGCCTAAGGGCCAGGATCTCTGCTGAACCCTATGCACCCTTGCCTGAGGTCATCAAGCTGGTGAGTGGTGGCAAAGCTGGGGCTGAAACCCAGGGCTTTATGCCTCCAGAGTCACATCCAGTTGTCCCATTCCAAACACAAATGACAATCATCACCTTTCAGACTTCTGGAAGCAATGCTGAGCTCAGAGGAAGGTAGTTTGGAGATTTCCTACAAAACTAAACATACTCTTGCTACATGACCCAGTGGTCATGCTCTTGGTA
>NW_028095751.1:0-667 GCF_014824575.4 Sturnira hondurensis
CGTGTGCTCTTCCGATCTAGCCCAGTCAGATCCATTACAGACTTCTGACCTCCAGGACTATAAGAAAATACATTTGTGCTTTAAACCACTAAGTCTGTGGTCATTTGTTACAGCAGCAACAAGAAACACCCCTTCTGCCTATTCTGTGCTCTAACTACAGCAAGCTAGCTGCAGTTATGTGAGCGTCCCAGTTCACATCTCCCTGCCTGAGCACAAGCGGTGCCCTCCTCCACCTGAGGTGCTGTTCCTAGCTAGTTGCCAATGTCCAGCACTCCTTGGTGAAGCCTTCCCTGACTTCCCCTCTGCGAGGGGAATCTCACCCTTGTGCTCCCTCTGAACTTGCTCACTCCTCTCCCTGAGTGTAGCTCAGTTTTGCCCTCAATGTGAACTCTTGTAGCAGGGAGTTTTGTCCAACTGCGTAACTCCAGATCCTGTCACATATGGCAGTTCAGGAAACATTTGTAAAATGAGGAGGGATGGCCTGGTCTGTTCTGTGCTACCTGAGTGCAGAAAGAGTAGACCCTGGCTGTTGAAAATGTACATTCATGTCAATGTTACAGCAAAAGAAAAAAAATTAGGATGTCCAGTCAAGATGGCAGCCTAGGCAGACATGGCTCACTTCTTCACCCAATCACATCAAAGTTACAACCAAAATATAGAACAACCA
>NW_028095752.1:0-632 GCF_014824575.4 Sturnira hondurensis
TCTTGTCTATTTTATTACTAATCCTTATGATAATCTACAATGTCAAATCATGAGTCATTAAGCTATAATACACACAATAAAAAGATATAAAATAATTTCTATAAATACTAAGATTGTGGTGGGATTCAAACAACATAAGTACAAATTGTTATGGTATACACATTAGGCCTTCCAGCATGATATAGATATAGATATAGATATAGATATAGATATAGATATAGATATAGATATAGATATAGATATAGATATAGATATAGATATATACAACAGTTGTGTACTGAAGCCAGCATATACTACTTGATGATAGCCAATTGTTAAATTTTCATTGATATCACATATGTAATTTGAAATCAGCCATGGTGGAAATATTCATGTAACAGAGCTAATAAAATATAAATCATCCCTCTCCTTGAAGAGCAGGTTGTTAAATATTTTTTAGCATACTCTTATACATAAGATCAGTGTTAGCAGTCAGCATATTCAATTTTAAAGCAGCAGATAATATTATTTTTGTTAAAAGTGCATATATGAATGTATATATGCATGTATTTATACCTATATATATGTGTGCCCTATGTATATGTATGTCTAAAACCTGTAATTTAGATTAAGAGATGACTTAAGATACCTTA
>NW_028095753.1:0-1634 GCF_014824575.4 Sturnira hondurensis
GGACACGGTAACGGTTTCTTCCCCGTAGGGCTCTTCCCGAGACTGAAATGCGATCGTGGATGTGAACTGCTCACTCACTCCCAGCTCTGGGAAGTGGCTGGGAGGAGTTGCGCTGTTTACAGGGCATTCTTGTCCCACGGCGGGTTGGGGAAAGCCTGGAGCAGTGAGTCCCCCGGCCATGTGTCCTTGGGGCCCCCGATGCTCTGAAACCTATGTAACTATATTGTCTCTGATGACGTTTCTGACTGGAGTCTGTCTTCCCCTTGAGAATGTGAGCTCTGTGAGCACAGCAGGTCTGAATGGGCCCCTGGCGGGGGCGGGGGGGGGGGCACGGTTAGCCCTCAGTAAATGCTCACGCAGTGAACGAATGGCAAAGAAGACATTTGATCAATGGCAGGAGCCTGGACTTCTAGTCCTTTCTCTGCAAGTCCCTAGTTGTGGACTCGGAGTAACAAAGACAATGGTCGTCTCCTTCCCTTCGGCACACCTAAGCCATCCACGGGGCCTGCCATCTGGACCTCCAAGGTGGAGTCAGCTCTACCGAGTTCTCCGATGGGCACCTGCATAGGCATCCCGACTGCCTGCACCGGCAGCCTGGGCCTCAGCCCACAGCTGCCCCCACTTCTGGCCATCCACCTGATGGTCCAGTCGCCTGGCCTCTTCTTCAAGCATCGCCACGCAGATCACCCTATCGAAACAGCCCCTTCGTCTCTGCAGCATTGGAAACTGAGGGCCCTGCACTAGTCTCTCAAAGTGTATTTTAGCAATGGTTCGTTAGGAAGCTGCTCATACCACCCCACACAATGAGATTGTCTCCACACAATACCCCCTGAACTTTGGCTTTGCCCTCCTCTCACAGGCACTAGCTTCTGGTGGCCGGAGGGCTTAGGGGTACTCTCACTGTTCCCCCACTGTCTTCCCCTCTGTGGGCAGCCTGGAGGCTAGGGGCCCAAGCTCAGATAGGCTGAATCTGAGCTTTGTCTGGCCCCATGGTCCAACCTAGCGTTCCCTTCTAATGCCACTTCTGCTATTGCATATAACAGTGACCAACAGATGACAGGCTTTCTCTCTTACTGGTTTACAGTTCCTTACCCACCCAGGGACCCAGCTCCCAGGAGTTAACTCAGCTCCGAATCCCATCAGTGACTGGCACATCTGTAGCTGATCACAGCGCAGTTGCTGCTCCATGCCACGGTGACCGCGGGGCCACCCACGAATCAAAGTCCCTCGTGCCCTGCTGTTTCATCCTTTCTCTCCTCAAGCCACGAGTTTTTATGAGCCTGGGCTGTTCTAACAAAGCCCACTTCTGACTCCAGCTCTGACATGTCTCTACTCCAGATACGTGTGCGTTGTGTTCTGCACCAATCAATTATCCAACTCTCTGGACACCAACGGGGGTCCTGCAGTTACTTCAATTCCGGCACCAACTACCTGGAGCCAACAGAGAGCGCATAGGTTAGGGGCTCCTTCCCTAAAGACTGCCCCGATGTCAGGTGCCGATTGCAAGTCCTGGGTCTCTCGTACTTCTGACAAGGCAGCTGTAAATTGGGGGTTCCAAGGCAACAGTCACCTACAAAGGAGTTCCCATCAGCTGGTTTCTCAAAAGAGACCTAACAAGCAAGAAGGGGCTGGAA
>NW_028095754.1:0-770 GCF_014824575.4 Sturnira hondurensis
TAGGATTTAAGAGAAAGAGGAGTCAAGGATTTTTTTCTTTAATCCATTTAAACAAACAAAAATATATGTATAAACAAAATACAGAGAGTAGGTTGGCTATCTCTTCATTGCTTAGTTGCATTTTTTCTGGAGCTCTGATCTGTCCTTCAATTTCGGCCATATTCATGACTCTGAGCACCTGTTACATAATAAGGGGCGGAGCCTTGGGAATTCAAGGGTGGGGATGGGGGGGTGGGAACCCAGTTTGCTGCGTTGTGCTGCTGTATGTGGGGAAGGGGTCCAGGAGGGAATGGTGCTGCTTATTCTGCTTTCTGGTGGCTTTCAGTCACTTCCCCCCCGCTTCCCACAAGCAAACTGGGCCCTTCTGGTGCTGATCCCCATGTAGGTGGGTTTGTGTACATTCTAGGACCCTGTGGGTCTCTCCAACAAACTCTCCTGTGAGGCTGGGAGTTTCTCATGCCACCTCAACCATCACAGGTTTTTAGCGTCACAGGTTTGAGGCTTTATTTCCCTGCACTGGAGCCCTGGGTTGGCCGATGTATCTCCTCCCCCAGTTGTTCCTTCTGGTTTATCCTCACGAGTGAATGTGACACTGCTTGTCCCAGTCCTCCAGCTGCTGCCTTGCCACAAGTCCTCTCCGCCCCATCTACCAGTCTGGATCAATGTTTCTTCTTTAACTCCTTGGCTGCTGGAAGTGCATACGGTTTGATTTTCTGTCAGTACTGGTTATGTTTTGCTTTTAACTTTGTTGTTGTCCTTCTTTTGATTGT
>NW_028095755.1:0-1296 GCF_014824575.4 Sturnira hondurensis
TTACTTTAGTGTTTTGAAAAGTATGATTTCACCTTCCCATTCTCATTTGTTCCGTTTTAAATTTTCAAATAAGTTTTGGCTAAGCTATATCATAGAATTTAATAATCAAGAGAAAACAGGGTTTTAGGTCAAAATGACTTCATTATATATTGATCCTGGAATATGTTAAGAACCTGTAAATTGTATTATGTGTGTGTATCTGTATTTTGATATATCAGGATGACTACAGAACTCTCTTTACTGTTGAGAGAGCTTTTAGATGTCATTTGGTTTAGTCTTCCTAAGGCCATGATTTAAGGTGAGGGAACAGCACTGCGTGCCAGCACCTGGGCCCCTGTTACAGCTGAACCGGGATATACTCTGTGAAGTTTGAAAGGAAGAAGATAGTTATTGAATTGCATTCAGCTTAATCATTTTTCTGAGGTCAACAAGATATGTGACATTTCCATTACTGTTGTCTCTATTTTAAAATTTGTGTTTGTTTTTGTGTGGGCTAATCTTGTTATTACAAGACCTGAAGCAATTTTGAAACTGTAGGACTGCTTTATATTAATTATATATATTATATACAAATTATAAACAGAGTGTAGCAAAAGTAGGCTTATAGTTGTGAATAGGTGAAGTGCAGTTTATTCTTGTGTTATTATTCATTCATTATTGTATCATTTTCCATATGAATAACTTTAAACCTACTTTTGCCCTCAGTGTATATTATTATGTGGTTTATACACATGTGGATTGATTTGCATGGCTTACTTAGGGTGACTATTACATGTTATATTTTACTCATTTGGAAAAAGAAGACACCAAATTATGATGTGTGATCGCCTCTGGTGGGCATTCCCTCATCGAGCGTTTTGCCTGTTTGGGTGTATTTCACTTTCCCCTGTCGGGCAAGAACTGTTCTTCATGCTTGTAATGTCACAGGGTCCAGAATATACCAAAACCCTTAATTTGAAGAGCTGTGCATTTATACTTTTAATTTATTGCACAAATTATTTTATAATGGCAATAATGAAACGAAAACCTGAAATAATCACTCAGAGGCCTATTTTCTAAGAATCTAATACACCAACATTTTTATTTTCCTCCAGGCCTTCTGTATAACGGTTGCATTCTTTTTAAAAAAATATAATTTTAATCATAGCTCACATACATCTTTCTGTTCAGGGCTGCTCTCTACCCTGAATTTTGTTACCTTAAGCATAGGAGGGTGTTTGTAGTTGTTTGGGAGGTGGGTTTATTTTGTTTGTTTGTATATTTTTTACTACTGTGGACATTTCTGGCTAACCAAAA
>NW_028095756.1:0-1749 GCF_014824575.4 Sturnira hondurensis
TAAGAATTACTCAAATTGCAAAGGGAAATGTAAAATTATCTCTGTTCACTGGAGACATATTCTACACATAGAAAATCCCTGAGAATCTATAAGAAAGCTGCCCTAATAGAGCTAATAAATGAGTGTAGTGAAGTTGTAGGATAGAAGATCAAGACCCACAATTCAGTCGTGATTCTGTATGCCAGCAGTGAACAGTCCAAAGTGGAAATTGCATTTCAATTACAATTTAATTTCTAATAACATCTAAAAATTAAACACCTGCAGATTAATTTAATTAGGAGTTTGAAGACTTGTACACATTCTCTTTGTTAGAAGGGCGTCACTAAGGACAGCCCACACTTGAGTCAAGGGGAATTAGGCTTCACCTTTTGTAAGGAAAACCATTAATCAAGGAATTTGTGGACATATTTACATAAATTCCACTGTGACAGGGAAGGAGCATGAAAGAGACATGTGGCATGCAGAAAATGTTTTATTTTCATCTGGTGAGGGATAACACACATGGGAAATATAGCACATGTGTGCACACACGTGCATTTGTGTATGAGTTTTCACTTAACTGTGTTTAATGCTTGTGGTCCTTATATACATAAAACCTGAAAAATTGTAAGTTTTAAAATTTCTTGGTACTCTCTTACCGTAGCTGTGTTTAAACTTTCATCCTGCCCTGGCTGGCATAGCTCAGTGGATTGAGCGTGGGTCTGCCAACCACACTATCGCGGTTCGATTCCCAGTCAGGGCACATGCCTGGGTTGCAGGCCAGTTCCTGGCAGGGGACACACCAGAGGCAACCATACATTGATCTTTCTCTCTCTCTCTTCCTTTCCCCTCTAAAAATAAATAAATAAAATCTTTAAAAAAATAAACTTTCATCCTTACTATCTCTATTTTGTTACTAAATAATCTATCCCTTGGATCAAAAGTATGGGAAAAATATTGCCCACATTGATGATTTGTAAAGGAAATGATGCAATATTCTTTAGCTCCTCCAATTTATTAAATATATTTGAGAAATACAAGTGTCAAACAATGACAGATTGGCATTATACTTTGGAAATTAGAAAATTTTTGTTCTTTGTATCATCTCTTGTAACTCTACTGAAATGTAAATTCTACATGTAGAGGCTTTTTGAAGCTGCTTAGGAAAAATGGACCCTGTACATTTGTCTAAGGTAGCTACACAACCTAGTGAAGATACATGTTATCCTCAGTCCTTGGAAGTGTTTGAACTTAAAAACTTCAGTGGACCCTCCTGATGCTGACCTACCTGAATAATACATTGGTAGAAGATTGGTGAGTACTTAGTAAAACTGTTTGAGAGTATTTAAGTAATCTGACATTGAAGGAGAATGATACTTCACATAAATAAATTTTCCAATAACATTAAAGCTTTCTCTTTTAAGTTGCCATACTTTTCTTTGAGTCTCAAGTATTTTCATGAAAATTGTATTTTGATCACAGTACAAAACTATTGAAATCTATTATGTACCAGGCATTTGCTATAATGATGAATATGCTAGACAAGGTCCATGTGAAATTCTGGGGAGAGTGGACTAGACCATAACTAATAAGAAAATTACCAGGTGCTTCCACATGGATCATTAGGATAGGGGGATGCAAACTGGGACATTAGGGGTCTTTGTCAAAGTTAAGTGGGCCACTTTTTTCTGCTAGGCTCTTCATATTTTTCAAATTACTTTAGAGAGGAAATTTCACAACTCAAAAATTTCTAAGCTGGTCAGACAGTTT
>NW_028095757.1:0-2423 GCF_014824575.4 Sturnira hondurensis
AATCAAAGGGTAACACGGGAGGACCAGTGCAGCTGCAATTCAGCTACAACACGCGGCCGTCATGCTGCAACTCCTCAGCTGCCGAGGGCGCTGCACAGGAAACCTCCCGCTGCTTTTTCTGGGAGGAAATACCTGCCTTTTGTAGCTTGTTACGCGGGACCTTCCTCACTTCCCAACAGGTGTTGTTCAGTGGAAGGGGTATGGAAACTCCAATATCTAAAGGCACATTAGGTTTCATGTTCTAGGACACATTTTCACAAGGCTCGCTGTGACGGCAGGACTGCGAGGTAAAAAGTAGACACAGAGCAGAGTAAAAGAGTTCAGAACTATGGGCCCATTTCTTGAGCATCAATTATAAGTAAAATGAGGGAAAGTTTCTTGGATGCAACTGACCAGTTTCTAATTGCACACTTTAATATAAAAGTCTATGAATTCCAAGGCTTCCCCCTCTACCCGTGCCTATATACGTAAGGATAATATGGAGGTGAAAAGAAAAGCTAAAATAAAATCCTGTGAATACCATTCAAGTCATAAATAAACGAACACTATCATTTGCTGATCGGATGTTTTGTAACTCAGCTGTTATTTACAACACAGAGAAATGGCAAATCGCTCATTAAGGGAAGTAAGGGATAAGTCCTTCTATGATCAAAGAATTCACCCAGGTTGGCCCAGCGAACTTGTGCACTAACAGGTAATACTTCTTCACACCCAAGCACTGACATCGCGTTTCTCCAAGGAGTGCATTTACTAAACAGGACTTTTCTAACTACTATAAAACTGTTCTAATCTTAAATTTCACATTTAAGGGGAAAATTCTTAATCAGATAGTAACTTCTTAACCTGCTTCCTTTGCTCCACTTATAAACTCTCCATTAATTTTGCGCTAAAAAGATTTATAGCCGACAGGACAGAAAGTAAAATGCACACCTTAAATAATTGGCCTGTTTTCTTCAATTTGAAAACAGTCACATCCCTAATGAGAAAAAGATAATATTTCTAAATGCACTACAATCTTGCCTCCAACACATTTTAATTTACAGAGAACAGTTTTTCTCTATATCTTGCCATCAGGACCAATGAAAATCATTTAGGTTTTATTTTAAAATATAGCCAAGTACTTCTACCTAACACTCAAGTATCAGGTGGACAGAATAATGGTGACTTACATTTACATCTTGCTTCTCAACTGTCAGTATATTTACTAGCTGTCAGTAAAAGGGAAAATAAAAAGAAATGTACTGTCAGTTTTAAAAAAAGAGTAAGGGAAAGTATACCAGTAAATATGGAGAAAATACTTTAAAAATATTTTTCTCAACTTTAGCATGAGTGTTTCCCCTTTGGGAAATGCATAACCACATAATTTTAATTATCTGGTGTCTTAAAGCTGCAGACTCCAGAAAAAGATGGAAACACATGAGAAAAACATGTTTGTTTTGAACTCCTTGTCTCCGAGCTAGGATGAGCCTGATGCAAGCACCTCATTAAATAAGAAATTCCCAAGCTCCACAGTGTTATTTGTACCGGACAGGAGAAGGAGACTTAGGCTCAGAAGAGAAGATACACATGTCTTAAATTTCCCCACAAGAATCTCCATGAACTTCACATGAATGAAAAGCTGAGAATTTAATACCATAATGTGAATGAATTCACACCGTAACTGCACCTCTTCCTGAACATAAAACCCCAAGTCTTAATTATTTTTTCCAGTCTAAATATTCAGAAATGGCGACAGTTTTTTTTTAATAGTGTGCCCGGGTGTATGCATTGTATAGCTCTGTGAAAATATTTAAGAATATGCTCATTAGCCCTGGCTGGTGTAGCTCAGTGGATTGAGCGTGGACCTGCGAACCAGACGATCGCAGTTCGATTCCCAGTCAGGGCACATGCTTGGGTTGCAGGCCAGTTTCCAGCAGGGGTCAGTTCCCTGCAGGGGATGCACCAGAAGCAACCATACATTAATGTTTCCTTCCTCTCTCCTTCCCTTCCCCTCTAAAGATAAATAAAATAAAATATTTTAAAAATTAAAAAAAAAGAATATGCTCATTAAATCATATTCATTTTAAAGGGCTAAATATTCTAGAAATGGATAATTCTGCACCTACACCTTGAAGAGAACGGAAGAACCGAGATGCCAACAGCAGTAAACACACAATGATATGGCAAATAGATGCAGGTATCTTTTCTTGGTGTTCTCAGTTACACACCCAGTTTTGAAGACTACGTTTTTAGAGATGGAAGAATTCTCCCACCACTTGGGCAATTTCAGGTTGTCCTGTTACAGCTGCTCATCAAGGTGACGCTCTAAAATTAATAATTACTAATTGGATTTAGTACAATTAAAGCCAGATGAATGCAAGCTATTTTTACGAGAACAAGGCAGCTGAATCATTACAGCATTCTGTCCGGAGGTAACAAGTGGA
>NW_028095758.1:0-888 GCF_014824575.4 Sturnira hondurensis
CAGCTATGCAGCAATCCCAGGGGCTGGGAGCAGGGCTGGGCTGTCCCCTTCTATGCACAGGAGCCAGCCAGGGCTGAGGGTGGGATGGTCCCTTTGGGTCCATTCTCCCGATTTCATGTTTCCTTTTGCCTGGGGGATGTCCACTGCTGCCCACACAGGGGCCCTCTCTCCTCGTCTGTGGTCACTGTGGGGGAACAGGACTCCGGGACCCAGGGGGTCCTCATAGCTCATAACTGCAGGACCAGATGCCAACCCACTGTCTCGGGGGAAAGCATTCAGAATCAAGAGAGTCTTACAGTCCTGGCCCGTGGAAGCCCTGACGTCCTGCTCACCTTTCCTTGCAGGGGGTGACTCCACCCTGGGGTGACATGGTGACCGAGGATCCTCCCTGAGAGTCCCCCCCACATCCCCATGGCTGCCTGGAAGGGCTGACAGCCTACTGAGTCTTGTTCTCCTGCCTGACTTCCTGTTATTGGTTAAATTGCACCCTCCAAATGTATATGTTGACCTCACAGTGTGGCCTTAATTGGAGGGGACATAAGATCTGCATGGGCAGTCCTAATGTAGCAGGACCGGCGTCCCAATAGGGTAAATGAGGACAGAGAGGTAGGTATGCAGCCTGCGGAGGACGAGGGGATACCACTGCCTGGGGATTCCGCCCTGGTTGGTCACGGCTCTCCTCCCATACCCGCCCTCTGATGGCTGGTTCCCTTTTGCATCTGAGAGACACACTGTCCAACAGGTCACTGCAGCACTGTCATGGCTGAGGGTCACTCATCAGCAAAGGGTCTCCTGACACTGCTGTCACCGGGAAGGTTTCCCTCCCCCACCTCTCTCTCTCCACCATCTGCAAGAGGGTCCACCAGACCCAGTGACCTGCAAGGTCCA
>NW_028095759.1:0-581 GCF_014824575.4 Sturnira hondurensis
TATTTCTCTCCTTCTCTCTCCTTCCCTTCCCCTCTAAAGATAAATAAATAAAACCTTTTTTTAAAAAAATATACTAAATATTAAAAAATATACTAAATACTAAATATTTTCCAAGGCCATTTTGCCAATTTTTAAATTTTATGTTTCTATGAAAAGTACCTTTGGTTTGAGTAGAATTTAAAGAAAGTGATAGCTATTTTTTTTAAAGACTTTACTTATTTATTTATATTTAGAGGAGAAGGAGAGGGGGAGAGAAACATCAATGTATGGTTGCTTTTTATGCATCCCCTGCTGGTAGTTGGCCTACAAGGAACCGTCCTGCAACCCAGGCATGTGCCCTGACTGGGAATCGAACCGCGATCCTCTGGTTCACAGGCCCACGCTCAATCCACTGAGCTACACCAGCCAGGGCTGATAGCTATTTTTAAGAATATAAATATAATATGGATGGGGCTGCAAAATTATAAAAGTTTATCTGCTCATCTATATTCACTAGCACTCACGAGCAGACTAGACAGTATCTCTCATAGTGTAATAGTCTTCCAAATCCACTCCTAATTTTATATAACACTAACACCCCT
>NW_028095760.1:0-505 GCF_014824575.4 Sturnira hondurensis
AGTACATACATTTGCAATGCATTTTGATGTAATAAACTCATTGTGTGGATTGATCTGGGGGGTTAGACCAGCGGGCTGTATTAGCAAACAGTCCTATGTGGATGGAGCTTGTTTTAAGTGTAGACATTATCAGACAAATACCACATGCTCTTCTGTGAAAATTACTTCGGCATAATCAAAGCACAAATTGAACAACACGTGCACACACAAAGGTCTGTCCATAAAATATCCAGCAATGTAAAATGAAAAATAGAGACATTCTTTGAAGATACAAGAAACACTGTACATAGGACAATGAAGCCTCAGTCCCTTTCAAAGTAGGCACCTTGGGACCTCACACAGTTCTCCCCACGTCACTTCCACTGTTCAAAACACTCTGCCAAATCTTTTGTTGGCATCACCATCAGCTGCCCCTTTGTATTTTCCTGAATCTCTCTGATGGTCTAAAATATCTTCTCTTTCAAAGGTGATTTTCGTTTTCAGAAAAGCCGAAAGTTGCAGGGTA
>NW_028095761.1:0-602 GCF_014824575.4 Sturnira hondurensis
GAGAGAGAGTGGAGCTGAGCAAAGCACCATTTTTTTCCCTCTCTGACCCTGCCCCCACATACAGTGTCACCACCCAGTGACTGGGTCGCCAGACCCTGGTGAACACCTAGGGCTCCACCCCTCATACATAACAGATGCGAACAGACCAAACATTATGACTCAAGAATAGCTCAAAGCCCTAGAGCCTATAATTCTAAGTGACCAAGAAATAGCCAACCTTTCAGATGCACAGTTCAAAATACTGGTGATCAGGATGTTCACAGAATAGGTTGATTTTAGCCACAAATTAGAGGAACATATGAAGGCTAAACTGATTGAAATGAAGGGAAATACCCAGGAAACCAAAGGAAAAGAAGGAAAAGAGGAACAGCCATGAGTGAAAAACTTATTTGAACAAATAATAAAGGAGAACTTCCCCCATCTGGCAAAGGAAATACACTTCCAGGAAATCCAGGAAGCTCAGAGAGTCCCAAAGAAGTTGGACCCAAGAAGAAACACACCAAGGCACATCATCATTACATTAACCAAGATTAAAATGAAGGAGAGAATTCTAGAAGCAGCAAGAGATATGGGGACAGTCACCTACAAAGGAGTGCCCATCA
>NW_028095762.1:0-518 GCF_014824575.4 Sturnira hondurensis
GGATCAGTGTGAGGGAAGGTGCAGTGTGGCAGGTGGTCCGGGAACGGGTCTCCAGATACAACATTTACAAAAACACTGCAGGCAAAGGATCCCAGGCCAAGGGAGCAGCAACTGCAGGGAAGAAAAGAGGTGCGGCGTTGAATTGTTTGAGGGTCACGCAGATCTTGTCTCAGTATAGAGGATAATAACAGAGTTCTGATAGATGCCTAGCAACCTGGAAATGCAGTGATGATGATCCTACTTGAGACACTGGGGACTTTCCTGTGTGCAAGTGTGTAGTTGTCAGCTATTGAGTGGTGTGTTCTCTGTTCTGATTATATTTCATTAATTTTTAGAAAATAAATTCCAGTGGGGCCCTGGCTGGTGTAGCTCAGTGGATTGAGCACAAGCCTGCGAACCAGAGGGTCGCGGTTCGATTCCCAGTCAGGGCACATGCCTGGGTTGTAGGCAGTTCCCTGCAGGCCAATTCCCAGCAGGGGACACTCAAAAGGTAACCATACATTGATGTTTCTTTCCCT
>NW_028095763.1:0-2067 GCF_014824575.4 Sturnira hondurensis
TTAAAAAGGCCCCTCTTCCCATCTCCCATGAACTTCTTGTCAGCTTTTCAGCCTTAGGTTTGGGAAAGCAAACAAATACAACTCAGGCTCATCCTTCCGGTGTGCTTTGTTTCGTTCACCCTGGAGCTGGGGGGGAGGGTTGGGGGACCCCCTGCTTCCAGAACAACCTTCTCTGCAGTTGAGGAGCTTATGTTTCTTAGTGCAAACAATAACAGAGCTTTCAAAAAAATCCGTCGAACTTCTTATTTTTCCCAGTCTAATGTATGGGAAAGAGAATTTATAGGAAAGCAAATAGACTAAAGATGGTTTCCTTTTTGACATAATTTCACATGGGGTTCATTTCAATCACAACCACGAATGTATGCACTTGATTTATCGTTAAGTTGGCTAGACTAGTACAAACAAGCTGTGCACTCTCACCAGTGAAAGGATCCCTCTAGGACTCGGGACAAAGTTTCAGCTGTCTCGGTTTAATAAAGGCAGAGATACTCATAAGTGAAACCATCAAGCGATTTGCTAATTATTAGTGTGAGGCCAACGGCCTGTTATTGCCTCCCATGAAAACTAAAAACAGTGCCTCCCCCTACCAAGAAAAACTGGACACAGGAAGTGTTGCTAGTTACTTAAACAGAATTTTTTGAAGTGTCACTATGTCTGGTAAACAACTGTCAGAAGCCTGACCGCATATATCGAGTTGAAGAACTAGAGACACCAGAAACTTAATTTTATTCTGAAGCAGGACCGATGTTTGGATATCTAGTCAAGTCTTGTGCCTTGTACTCCAAGGGGGTGGGGACGATGAGGATGCAAACATTGGCGACTGTTCGTCCCTTGTTTATGAGGGTTTTGAATATTAATTTTGGTGGCTTTGTTTACCATCACAGAACCTGAAGTGGAAGATGGAACGCGACTCTCTCATGCATGGTCTATAGCGTTAAAATGTCCATCCCAATTTCACATAAGATCTGGTCACGTAGACAGCCTGGCTCTCAGAGAATGCGAGAACTGGATACGCTCCAGTTTTCAGAGGAGAAAACTGAGTCCCAGATAAGAAGAGCCAGCTTATTGGAAAGTCTGATTTTAGGAAGGGAACAGGAATAAAATGGTGTCATTTTTCTGCAGCCATTGCCTTTAACCATGCTCGGCGGAATTTTCCCTTTCCATTCCCCTGTGACATCTCAGGTTTATCCCATAGCTTTCCGGCCACTTGCAGTGATTAACAACTCCCGTCAGTGTAAGGCCAATTTAAAACAGTCTTAATACACTGTAATTGTCCGTCTTCTCTCACCTCCCTCACGTGGGCCAGACTTTTCAAGGCCTGGAAAAGGGGGGAGAGAGCATGATTCACTCTTAAACACTCTTTCTCCTCTCACTACTGTGTCTCTTGCTCCTCAGGGTTTGGAGATGGCAGGAGGGGATAGAATTTCTTCTTTTATTATTACCGAACTGGGCATGGAATTGCTGTCTTGTGTTGGCTGTGCATGCTGAATACTCTTGGTGTGGCACATGTCCAAACGCTGGCTCCCTTGGGGCAAACGGGAGAGTTCTTTACAGACTTCAGCGAGGTTTTGTTGAGATCGGCGGTGGCTTGTCCTTTGCTGTGCACGGTTGGCCCATTCAGCTCCCAAGGCTGGTGGTCTGCCCCATAGGCTCCTTCGGTTGGATCTCTCTGCCTGGTGACCAGTCCTCTTGGGTGGAGGACTGAGACACTTGCTCAGGCTGATTTTCATCTGAGGTGTCCACTTTGCCCACGGGACACTCATCATCCTTGTCCCATTACACCTTGGGAGTACTGTTTGCTTCGTGGCTGACTTGTCTCTTTACGGCCGTCTAAAATACAGAGCACGTCAACCAGTCTGATGTCTAAGCAAATGTCTAACCTGGGAACCAAGGCCAGTGCCCCTTCCTTGAAAGTCCCCCTAACCCCACACTTGGCTCTAGCCCAGTGATTCACGATTCGTAGGAGGCAGGTAAACTGGAGGAGTGGAGCACACACTTAAGCGATACAATCACAGCTGGGAGCTATAAGGAATAAAGGGGTGGAAAGGAAATCGAAGTGTCCTGTTG
>NW_028095764.1:0-681 GCF_014824575.4 Sturnira hondurensis
ACAAACCTCTCTTTGCAAAGACATAAGGGATGAACTGCAGGGGGCAAGGGAGAGGAGTCAAAAACAACCCAGTCACTGTACCACAGGGATTCTGACCAGTTAGGATGGCTTTTCTGGTTCCACTGTACCTGCATCAGAACCTTCTTCTGCTCCTGGGGAGATTGTCCTCCAGTGACCTTAGTAGCCCTGCCATTGTGTCCCCAGGCTGTGCCTTCTGATAGTGGGACTTGTGGGTTATGCCTTAGTGACACACATTGGATAACTGTTTGCTACACTGACTGGACAAGGTCCCTTTAATCTGACCCTCTGAAGGACAAAACAGGACCTTTTCAGTACAGACTCAACAGGTTCCAGGTACTGGGAGAACAGGAAACCAAAAGGTTGGGCACTCTCCTGTCTTTGTTAATTATGTCCGCTTTTGTTCTCTTTTTTTAAAAAATATATTTTATTGATTATACCATTACAGTTGTTCTATTCCCCCCTTCATTCCCCTCCCCCCGCACACGTCCTCCCCCACCACTCTCCCCCCTTAGTTTATAACCACGTGTCTCAAGTTCTTTACATTCTACATTTCTCCCACTATTCTTGTCCTCCCCCGATCTATTTTCGACCTACCCTCTATGCTATTTCCTGTGCCTTCTCCCCCCTTCTCCTCCTCCCACTCCCCTGTTTCTAACCCTC
>NW_028095765.1:0-1650 GCF_014824575.4 Sturnira hondurensis
CTGAGTGCCTTTATCATAAATGGGTGTTGTACCTTATCAAAAGCTTTTTCCGTGTCTATTGATATGATCATGTGGTTTTTGTCTTTGCTTTTGTTTATATGGTGTATTACATTTATTGATTTGCGTATATTGAACCATCCTTGCATCCTTGGGATGAATCCCACTTGGTTGTGGTGTATGATCTTTTTGATGTATTGTCGGATGCGATTTGCTAATATTTTATTGAGGATTTTAGCATCTATGTTCGTCAGCGATATTGGCCTATAATTTTCTTTCTTTGTTGTGTCTCTATCTGGCTTTGGAATGAGGGTGATGCTGGCTTCATAAAAAGAGTTGGGGAGTTTTCCTTCCTTTTGGATTTTTTGGAATAGTCTGTGAAGAATAGGGGTTAGCTCTTCCTTAAATGCTTTGTAGAATTCTCCTGTGAAACCATCTGGTCCAGGGTTTTTGTGTGATGGGAGTTTTTTTTACTACATCTTCAATTTCATTTGCTGTTATTGGCCTGTTCAGGTTTTCTGCTTCTTTTCATTGAGTTTTGGAAGATTATATTTTTCTAGAAATTTGTCCATTTTACCTAGGTTTTCAAATTTCTTGGCATACAGTTCTGCAGAGTAATTTCTTACAATCCTTTCTATTTCTGTGGTATCAGTTGTAATCTCTCCTCTTTCATTTCTGATTGTGTTTATTTGGGTCCTCTCTCTTCTTTTCTTGATGAGCCTACTTAAAGGTTTGTCTATTTTGTTTATCTTTTAAAAAAAACAACTCTTGGATTCATTGATCCTTAGAATTGTGCTTTTAGTCTCTATGTCATTTAATTCTGCTCTGATCTTGGTTATTTCCTTCCTTCTACTTGCTCTGGGCTGTCTTTGTTGTTGTTCCTCGAGTTCTTGCTGGCGTCGGGTTAGGTTGTTTGTTTGAAATGTTTCTACCTGTTTTAGGTTGGTCTGTATTGCTATGAACTTCCCTCTCAGGACTGACTTCACTGTGTCCTATAGGTTTTGGGTTGTTGTGAGTTCATTTTCATTTGTTTCCAGAAGCTTTCTGATTTTTTCCCTAATTTCAATCTTGATCCATTCATTGCTTAATAGCATACCATTCAGTCTCCATGCTTTTAGGTGTTTTGTTTTTTTTTCCTGTGGGGTTGGTTTCCAATTTCAGTCCCTTATGATCAGAGAAAATGCTTGGTATGATTTCTATTTTCCTGAATTTGTTGAGACTCGTTTTGTATCCTATCATGTGATCTATTTTTGAAAATGTTCCATGTGCATTTGAAAAGAATGTGTATTTAGCTTCTTTGGCATGGAGGGCTCTATATATATCAATTAGGTCCATTTCATCTAGGGTGTCATTTAATGCTGCAATATCTTTGTTGATATTTTGTTTGGAAGATTTGTCCATTTTAGACAGTGGGGTGTTAAAATCCCCTACTATAATTGTGTTGCTGTCAATATCATTTTTGAGGTCCTCTAGAATTTTCTTTATATATTTGGGTGCTCCTATATTGGGTGCATATATATTTACGATGTTAATGTCTTCTTGGGTGGGTTCTCCCCTTGAGTATTATGAAGTGACCTTCTGGGTCTCTCTTTATGGCCCTTTTTTTTTGAAGTCTATTTTGTCTGATATGAGAATTGCTACTCTGGCTTTTTT
>NW_028095766.1:0-618 GCF_014824575.4 Sturnira hondurensis
AACTTGGATCTTAGGCAAAATCGTAAGGAAATGGGAAACATCAGCTTCCCTTTCTGTAAAATCAGAGATGATAAAGTCACTTTCCTTGTGTTAGTGATATATATATGTATATAGCAAAAGAGACAATACTGAGGAAGTGTTTAGTTAATTTCTCATGTATAGTGAACTAGAGATGGTGATGATGGTGATAGTGCTGGTAATGATGATGGTGATATTGATGATGATGATGGTGATATTGATGATGATGATGGTGATATTGATGGTGGTGATGGTGATGATGGTGATGATGGTGGTGATGGTGGTGATGGTGATGATGGTGGTGGTGGTGGTGATGGTGGTGGTGGTGGTGGTGGTGGTGGTGATGATGGTGGTGATGGTGATGATGGTGGTGATGGTGATGATGGTGGTGGTGGTGCTGATGGTGATGATGGTGGTGATGGTGATGATGGTGGTGATGATGGTGGTGATGGTGGTGATGATGGTGGTGGTGGTGGTGGTGATGATGGTGGTGGTGGTGGTGATGATGGTGGTGGTGGTGGTGGTGATGATGGTGGTGGTGGTGGTGATGATGATGGTGGTGGTGATGATGATGGTGGTGGTGATGGTGATGATGGTGGT
>NW_028095767.1:0-702 GCF_014824575.4 Sturnira hondurensis
AGGTGTTGTGTTATCTGCAGACTGAAGCATTTGCCGTGTATTTCTGCCTGTGCTATAGGGACATTTCGTAGGAAGCGGGTTTCCCACGATAAGTCTCTACCCTATGTGTAGAAGTATCCTTTTCGGGCACTGCTGAGGAAGGTGCTGTGTTATCTGCAGATTGAAGCGTTTACCCTTTCTCCCTTCCGGGGTAATAGGGACATTTTGTTCGAAGCGGGTTTCACAAAATAAGTCTCTATCCCTTATGTAGACGTATCCTTTGCTGGCAATGCTGAGGAAGGTGCTTTGTTTCCTGCAGAATTAAGCGTTTGCGGTTTATTTCTTCCTGGGCAATAGGGACATTTCGTAGGAAGCGGGTTTTCCTGGATAAGTCTCTACCCTTTGTGTAGAAGTATCGTTTTCTGGCACTCCTGGGGATGGTGTTGTGTTATCTGCAGAGTGAAGCGTTTCCCCTTCCTTCCTTCCTGGGCAATAGGGATATTTTGTAGGAAGAGGGTTTCCCAGATAAGTCTATGCCCTTTGTGTAGAAGTATCCTTTGCTGGCCCTGCTGGGGAAGGTGTTGTGTTATCTGCAGAGTGAAGCATTTGCCGTTTATTTCTTCCTGGGGTATAGGGACATTACGTAGGAAGCTGGTTTCCCACGATAAGTTTCTATCCCTTATATAGAAGTATCCTTTGCTGCCACTGCTGAGGAAGGTGCTG
>NW_028095768.1:0-534 GCF_014824575.4 Sturnira hondurensis
GAAGGGATGCAATTTAACCTATAACAGTCAATATTGTCAAATATTTTCCTTGTGTTTTAAATAGTACTACATTATTAAATAGTATTATATAATATTTCTTAATTTATTTTATTTGCTCTCTAATTTCTTTAATACATTTGTAAATATTTGCTCATAGAATACTTCAAATATGCAGAAATAGGGGGAACAGTATACAGAACTCCTATGCACCTATCACCCAGTGTCAACACTCATCAGCTTACAGCCAATCTTGTTACGCTACATCCCTGCCCTCTCCCAGTAATGTGCATTTTAGTAGTATGTCTCAAGTATTGAATTATTGCATTTGAAAAGGTTTTGTGTCTCACTAAAAACAAGAACTTTAAAAACATAACCATGATGCTAATATTATATTAAATGAAGAATAATTTGTAAATATTATGAAATACTTGGTTAACATTAAAATTTCATCAAATGTCTGATAAATTCTTTTTTACACCCCCTCCCTCCCTCCCTTCATTCCTTCCTCCATCTATTTTAAAAGTCAGCAAACTT
>NW_028095769.1:0-2132 GCF_014824575.4 Sturnira hondurensis
AAAACATAGATCAGCTGCACAGAACAAGAAACGAACTCAGCCATATCTAGACTCTTGATGTATAATGTGAGGAGGAGAAAAGTGTGGGCACAACTAGTAAGAGGTGGGGAAAAGAGTGAAATCAGATTCCAATCTCACAGCAGTTATGCAAATGAGCTCCCAATACCTAGATCATATATATATCATGTCTGTCATTGGTACATATGACTGATTTCCTCACCCACATAATTTCCTTGAGCTTTTGGGTTTTCTGAAAGTTTCATCAGCCTAATCTCTTTGACACATTTAAATTATGCCCTGTAAATATATATTTTTTAAACCAGTGTTTTTTTGGTTTGTGCTTTTGTGCCCTTCCACACTTTTCTCACTTTTCCCTCTCCACTCCACACCTCCCCACTTCCACAGTCGTTCCCCACACTGTTGTGTACGGAATGGATTCTTCCTTCGTGCTCTTTGACTAACCCTCACCTTCTTTCAAACAATCCCCACCTGGCTCCTCTCATCTCACAGCTGTCAATCCATTTCATGATTCTATGCTTCTGGTCCTATTTGGCTCATTAGTTTATTCTGTTCACTAGATAACTCTTTAAGTGAGATCATCTGCTATTTTCCTTTCACCAACTGGCTTATTTCACTTAGCATAATAGTCTCCATTTCCATCCATGCTGTTGCAGAAAAAGGTAAGGACTTTTCTTTTGCTTCGTCATACTCCTCTGTATAAACGTACTAAAATTTTTTTCATCCTCTCACCTACTGAAGTGCATAAGTGGCCGTTAGCATTTCTTGAAGATTGTAAATAACACTATTATGAACACAGCGGTGCATAAGTTCTTTTGAATAGATGTTTCTAAGTAATTAGTGTCGGTTCCCAAAAGCGGAATCTCTGGGTCCAAAAACAGTTGTGTCCTTAGTTTTTTTAAGGAAAGACCATGCAGTTTTCCACATGGACTCACCAGTCTACATTCCTAACAATAGTACCCTAGCGTTTCCTTTTCTCCAGTTCTTTCAGTTCTCTCCAGCCCTTCTCCTTTGTTCACTCACTCACTGACAGTTTGGTGGGTGTGAGTTCATATCTCATTGTGGCTTTAATTTGCAACTCTGATGGCTGGTGATGTTGGGCATTTTATAATGTTCCTGGGCCATCAGTTTTCCCGTTCCACAATGAAATATCTTAGTATTTCCTTCCAAAGCAAGAAAATCCTGCACCAGAAGGATCTCCCGTGCATTTCTCCAGCAGCTAATTGAGAAGAGCAGAATGTCAGCAGAGATAAACCCTGATATGCTGAGGAATTTAAAACCCTGTTGTGAAGGGCAGTTGGATTTGTTAGCATTCTCAATGTGGTAGTCCATCCAGGCAAGTGTTTAATGAGTCTTTATTCACGTCCTAAAGACGCGAGAGCTTCAGTAGCTCCTTTGGGTAGTGCAGGAGCCCAATCGTTTTGTAACATTTTTGCTATGGAAAAAAATACGTTCCGTTTCTTATTGCTTAGTTGTATTTTAAACATTAGCTCAGTCTTATCAACTAGGGTAGGCAATATTTACGTACCAGTCAAACCAAGAGTGCAGTGAGTGCCGAAGGGCCAGTAAAGGCAAACAATTAGGCCCCAAAATATGGTAACGACCTCTGCAAAAATCAAGATCCTAGGAAAGAATTACCGCCAAGGATTGTACACTCTTGTGTCCTCGACTCCCTTTTCAAAACTAAAGCTTAGCAAAAAAGGTCACGTGTGCTGCATGGTCTCCTATGATGTGGACAGCTGGGTGAGCAAGGAGGTGGTGGAACGTTACAGGAGACCAGTCTTCAGCAGTTAATCAAATAAGCAGGTCCCTGCTAGTGACTGAGACCTCCTTCAGTAAGTTCCCATTAGTGGGTACAGTACCTGGTGACGGATACCAAGAGGCGGCCTGGGCTTCCCTATCAGACAAGAATGGCACCATGAGGGTGAACCAGACAAGATGGCTTCCTCCGGCCTTTTCTGGAGAGTGGGGCCTCTTCAGCTTGCACTGAGTCTACCGGTGCTGCCTTGACTGGAAAAGGGCGGCTTCCACAGCTGCAGTGCTCTCCTCAGGTGCTGCCCCTCTAGCCTCCAGGTTCTGGGGGGGAGCTCCTTGGGCCACTGTGTGATGTGGCA
>NW_028095770.1:0-685 GCF_014824575.4 Sturnira hondurensis
ACAGACTCATAGAGAGAGAGCAGGATGATAGCTAAGGAGGTTGGGGGTCAGGGGATGGAGAAATTGAGCAAAAAAGAAAAAGGATTCATGGACACGGGCAAATAGTGTGAGGGTTGTGAAAGTGAGGGGGTATAAAAGGACTAAATAAATAGTAATTGAAAAAATACAATGAAAAATAAAGTAAAAAAATAAAAAATAAATTCCTCTTTTTACAAATAAATAAATAACCAAAATTCAATAGGAAAAAGAAAGAAAAACATAGAAAATGTATCATGTATAAAATGTATAAAATCAGCCCTGGCTGGTGTAGCTCAATGGATTGAGTGCAGGCCTGTGAAGCAAAGGGTCGCTGGTTCAATTCCCAGTCAGGGCGCATGCCTGGGTTGCAGGCCAGGTCCCCAGTAGGGGACACATGAGAGGCAACCACACATTGATGTTTCTCTTCCACTCTTTCTCCTTCCCATCCCCTCTCTCTAAAAATAAATAAATATTTTTTTAAAATGTATAAAATCAGGTGGTAGAAACAAATCCCAAATAAAGGTAATAATAATAAATGTATGAGAGAGACCCCCCCAAAACTGGAATTACCTTCTGGAGGGTGGGTTCCTTGTAATACAGGTTTCCCCCCTAGAGGAATGGTCTAGGAACCCATCTGTATCAGTGTACCAGCTGGTATTGTTGTGTG
>NW_028095771.1:0-1019 GCF_014824575.4 Sturnira hondurensis
AATTCTGTGACACACCTCCTGTATACGGCATTATGTGTTCACTATCCAAAAGGAAGTCTGTCCATCACCATTTATTTCCCATTTATCTTCTTCTCCTCTCTCACTCACTTTCCTTTTGATAATCACTATACTGTTGTCTGATTCTATGATTTTTTTTTGCTTACCACCTTCTTTTTTTTAATGAAGAGCCCAAACTCCCCTCCCCTCTGACAGGGTACTCTGTATGTACCAGTTTGTTTATATTTTGTTCATTACATTCCACATGAGTGCAATCTAATGTATTTGTTCCCTGATTTAATTCACTAATGACTGCCAGGTCCATCCATGCAGTGGCAAAAGGGTAAGGTTTTCTTCCTTCCTACCTTCTTAATGAGATGTTTAATACAGACCATATTTTGCTGTGTATAATATGCACCCCCATTTTCGCCCAACTCTCAGGAGGAAAATTCCTTCTACTTTTTAAAATTTTAATATTTGTTTACATTTACAGGTTTTTCTTTTATAAAATAATTTTGGCATTTACTCTTGAACATATTATGGAACAAGAAATTTTATGGAATGAATAACAGAAAACACAAGAACAGATACTAGGTATTTCAGGTACTACTTGTGTATAATGCACAGCCTTATTTTCCCCTCCAAAATGTGAGCAATAAAGTGTGCATTGCACATGGCAAAATACTGGGTACATAACACTTTAAACAAAATAGGAGTTTGAAAACCCATAGGTATTCTCCCTTTCAGCACTTCTCAAGCCAGGCTGTCTTAGCATAAGCCGCGCCTTTACACATGGTTTCTAAAGGGACTTTGTTTGCCTCTGCTTTACAGTATGGTGATTGGCTCAACTTGAAATTGTGGTGAAAACATGTTCCAGTGGCAAGGTCTAGGCAGGGCCCTGGCAACACCTGACCATTTACTGGGCTTGGTCTTTGCAGAAGTCCAAAGAGGATATCCAAGAGCTGGCTGGTGGCTTCTTTTATGCCATTAGCCTGTACAGTGGACCAGTGCACCAGGTCAGG
>NW_028095772.1:0-604 GCF_014824575.4 Sturnira hondurensis
TGGTTGCTTTTTGTGCATCCCCTGCTGGGAGTTGGCCTGCAGGGAACCAGCCCGCAACCTAGGCATGTGCCCTGACTGGGAATCGAACTGCGATCCTCTGGTTCGCAGGCCTGTGCTCAATCCACTGAGCTACACCAGCCAGGACAAACTCGGTCCTTTTAAAGGATCGGAAAACTACTGAGCTATGATTCTCTGGGTAGAAGAAACACGGTGGGTCCTAGCTATGGAGATGGGGCTCTGGGTCTTCCAGGATGTTCTTGAGAGGTTAGCTCAGCCTGTATAAAGCATGGTTGTCATCAGGATCTAAAAAAAGTGAAAGAGAAAAGATCCTTCTAGATCCACTGGGTTGGCCCAAGGGGTGCAGAGATAGAATCTTCTGCTTCTTAATGTGATTTGAGGCAGATGATTTTTTTAATGGAGTGTCAGAGTGGGTGGGGAGAGTTGGTGAGTTTGTTTATAGGCATTCAGCTAGAAATAAGACTACTTCTGGGTAATGAAAGAAAATCTGCTGAAGGCAGGTAAGCCCCAAAGCCAATTCCTTCACCAGGAATTGTAGTAAGGCCAACCATCTAGTCTCAGAATTTAGATGTGAATTTCAGGTCTG
>NW_028095773.1:0-677 GCF_014824575.4 Sturnira hondurensis
TCCTTCTACTTGCTCTGGGCTGTCTTTGTTGTTGTTCTTCGAGTTCTTGTAGTCGTCGGGTTAGGTTGTTTGTTTGAAATGTTTCTATTTTCTTTAGGTAAGCCTGTATTGCTATGAACTTCCCTCAAAGGACTGCCTTGGCCATGTCCCATAAGTTTTGGGTTGTTGTGAGTTCATTTTCATTTGTTTCCAGAAACTTTTTGATTTCTTCCCTAATTCCAATCTTGACCCATTCCTTGTTTAATAGCATACCATTCAGTCTCCATGATTTTGGGTGTTTGGGTTTTTTTCCTGTGGGGTTGGTTTCTAATTTCAGTCCCTTGTGGTCAGAGAAAATGCTTGGTATGATATCAACTTTCTTGAATTTTTTGAGGCTCGTTTTGTGCCCTATCATGTGGTCTATCTTTGAAAATGTTCCATGTGCATTTGAAAAGAATGTGTATTTAGCTTCTTTGGGATGAAGGGCTCTATGTATATCAGTCAAGTCCATTTCATCTAGGGTGTTGTTTAGTGCAGGTATATCTTTGTTGATATTTTGTTTGGAAGATCAGTCAATTTTGACAGTGGGGTGTTAAAATCCCCTACTATAATTGTGTTGCTGTCAATATCTTTCTTGAAGTCTTCTTGGATTTTTCTTATATATTTGGGTGCTCCTATGTTGGGTGCATATATATTTA
>NW_028095774.1:0-1106 GCF_014824575.4 Sturnira hondurensis
TTCATAAATGTTGGGGAATTGTTGCTTGATTGTGCTGTTCTTCAGTAGATCTACCTGGATTTTTCTACGAGGTGCACTTGAGCTGGGTTCCCTCCGTGCTACTCTGTCGCCATCTTAATTTCCTCTCGGCCAATCAATTTTCAATAAAATTGCCAGGACAATGAATTCATTGGGAAAAGACAGCATCTTCAACAAATGGTACTACAAAAATGTAGGTATTTATGTACAAAAATGGGTGTGGATTCTCACCATACACAATTTTTTAAAATGAACTCAAAATGGACCAAAGACTTAACCATAAGAAGTAAAACTCTAAAGCTCCTAGAAGAAAAGATTGAGAAGAATCTATTCCATTGGATTGGCAACAACTTGATAAAAATGGCACTGAAAGCACACGCAACAAAAAATAAAAAAAATTGCCTTCATCAAACTCAAGATTTTTGTATAAAGTGAAACTGAAAGGCCACCCTTTATAATGGAGGGAACTATTTTCAAATCAAATGTCTCATAAGAATTTCATTTCCATAAAGAACTGCTAAAACTCAACAACGACAAAGCCCCATGCAACCCAAAGCAATAATTCTAAAGAACATGTGCTGCCCCATGTTCATTGCAGCATTATTTAGAATCTCAAAGATGTGGAAGCAGCCCATGTGTCCATCAATATATAAATGGATAAAACAACGATAGGATATTTACACAATGGAATACTACTCGGCCATGAAAATTAAGAAAATGTTGCCCTTTGCGACAGTATGAATGTACCTGGAGAACATTACACTAAGCGAAATAAGCCAGAGAAAAACAAATCTCATGTGACTTCATTCATATGTGCCATCTAATGAAGAAACTGAACAAACATGGAAAATGAGACTCAAAGGTGCAGAGCAGAATGACTACTAAGGTGGAGGAGGTTAGGGGGTGGAAGGATTCAGCAAAAACGCATAAGGACTAATGGATAAGGACAAGAGTGTGCTGATTGCTGGGGATGAGGGGAGGTATAAGGGGACTAAAGGATAATAGAAAACATACAATATTTTTTAAATAACAAAAGAAGAATGAGCAAAGGGCTTGAATAGACATTTCTTAACTTATATAATGGTCAA
>NW_028095775.1:0-640 GCF_014824575.4 Sturnira hondurensis
GGGCACTACAAGGAAAGGACAGAGGTGAGGTGTGGCAGCTGCAGAGACAGGATCAAGCCCCGGTTGGCATAGCAGGTCACTCTTATAGTAGGAGAAGAAGCAGTAATGCCTAGCTGCCTAGCCTTCCACCTGACCTTGCTGCGTGTGGAGGGCTACTTGTTCTTTAATTCTGAGAGGGGAACTCTGGCTTTCCTTCAAACTAGGAGAAATGAGTCCCAAAAGGGAGAGTCTTTGTAACATATCCATCACAAATTATATGGTATCTGTAATTAGGGCAGGTCCATCCCTGGATTCAAGTTTATTGACCTGTTCCAGCCAGTGCTTCTGTTACTGTGTGTTATGAAAACCAACCATTTTTAACTGCAAATATTAAAGTATCTTAAAGTTTTCCAAAATCCACCAGGATTTATTACCTCAAAAAATAGTTTTAAGGGTTTCCTTACATTTGTATTTGATCATAACAACCATGCAAACATTCCATATCTTGGTAAGTAACTGAACTTTGTACATTGTGTAGGTTTGTTCTTTGCATGTTAAAACAAGGAACCAGCCCAGGCCTCATAAAACCAAAAAGGGGCACTTGATTTATAGTATGGGAATTACATTTTTGCTAAATATTAAGTTTATAGAAGTTTATAGA
>NW_028095776.1:0-2185 GCF_014824575.4 Sturnira hondurensis
TAATTCAGTAATCTAAATAATTTATTTGACATTTTATCTCAAGATGACCTTTCTTAGGAAAAAATTACTGTTTTAAACTTTTAGCAAGTGCAATCCCAGCTACAGAATCCCTATTGAAGTCTGCATTTTCCTAAATGAACAAAGGTTAATCTCAGAGTGCTCAAACACATTGCTGACCCTTTTAAACAGCTCACAAAATGTCGTTTAATTTTTTAATCTAATTTCAATTATATTGTAATATTTGGGTTGAGTATTTGGTGGGGGTGGGGGTGGGAAGGTGAGAATTTGTAGGTAAATGATTCATTTTAAATGAAACAGGTATTAGACAGGGCCATGCACCCCCCCCCATGGTTTGGATATATTTAAAATAAAGTCATGCACAATATCTAATTATATCATGTGCAACTTCCCTCAAGGATTAACAAATAGGCATTAAGATGGTTGATTCTTGAGAGAAACAATATGAGAATCCAGGGTATTCAAAGGTGCCGTGTGATTGAGGCAATTAGCCTTTAAGTTAAGCTACTCAAAGGAAACTCATGCCCTAAGCTACCCAGTGTCTAATTTATCCTCGGATTCCATTCCGGGGCAGTTCTGAACCAGCGCAGGAGTTGGGTACAGTGACGGATGTTACAGATACATCACTTTCTCATCCATCCCACAAGCAGTTAGTGAAATTTCAACCTTTTCTCTCCAAAGCCATTCCTTAGCTTGCTAGCAAGTCAGAAAAACAAAAAAGGTAAAAGTGTTAATATGAGGATTAATTGAATCTTCCACTGTACAATAAACTATCATTTCATCATTCCCTACTAGCAGGCTTCTTTAGGACATTTAGAAATGTTTAACGCTTTGTTAACCAGGGTTTCTTCTTACTCACACTGGAGGATAATGGAATTTGATGTAATGTGACCAACATTCTGTTTTCTGCAAAATCATTCATTGTCATATTTTAAGCAATGACATCATTGGAACAGTGGGCGGCTTAAGTTCCTCTGGTATTTAAAAATCCAAAGTGTCGTCATGGGTAGCTGTGCCCGTGATCTAAGTAGAATAAGCTGATGTGAACATCAAACCAAGAAACAAAAGCTCAGCTCCATTGCTTCCTTGTTATTGCCACCTCCTTTTATACAGCATCCCCCAGAGAATCTGCTGCTTCTTACTTTCGTTACCCTGAAATACCACATTTCCCTTAACCAAGAGTACCTAAAAACCACACTCCCATAAAGTGGCTTCCAAAGGAGTTTTGACTCTACCAACCTACATGAAGATGAACCAGTTTCCTACCCCTTCCCCTTGCTTTACAACTGATATCAAACTTTTCTCCAAAGGGAGGTTTGGGTGGTAAGAGACACAGACACAAATACCGTGGTGCCTTGGTACTCGTTAATTTGTTTCGGAACTCGTGATGAGTGCCCACACTGACGAGTGCCAAAGCTGACTCTACCGGTTCTAGAAAGTGGGACAAGTAGGGAAGTAAGACTAAGGATGTTTGCTTATCGTTTTTACTTTAAAAGACACCTTCTTACAAGCACTACCATCCATGAGAACTATGTGTAGTCTCGCATACTATGCTGTTTCATAAATAAAAAATCATCCATTTTTGTTATTTGTATTATATTCATCCGAAGTGTTCTCAAGCCAAGGTGTGTCTCGCGTTGGCCTGGGAGCACTGTGAGAAAACGCAAGCTTGGGGAGCCCCTCCCAAACCCCACTGAATCACTGTTTGTGGGTGTGGGTCCACTCTCATGTATTTTTAGTAGCTATGTAGATTTTTTAATGCTTCCCTATGCCTGCTTAAAAATCATTAACCAGGTAGTAAGTTTTGAGATGGGTTATCTAGTACAAGTAAAATAGGGACAGAGTAAGGAGCCTGCAGAAGAGAATTCCCACCATGCCTTAGTTAAGAGATAATCACTAAAAGTACCTGAATAATTAAGTCACATACAATACAAGAATCCTCTGTAAAAGCATATTTGAAACAATACCTTATGACTTTAGTCACTGTTATAAAATATAGCATATCCCTGGCCCTGGTCGTTGTTTGGAGTACCGCTACAGAAATTGCTGTTGCCAGAAATTGCTGGCTCTCCATAATAACACACAGCCAGTTTAGATCATTAAGAAAAATACAGAGACTTCCGCCAAGATGGAGGCATAGGTGGAAACACTGTGCCTTCTCCCACAA
>NW_028095777.1:0-700 GCF_014824575.4 Sturnira hondurensis
AGGGTCTTGGCTGACCAGGAAGAACTGTCAGCTCCAGGTTACTGAGCAGTGTCTGCTGCGTTTTACCTGCATGGTTGAAAATCTGTGAGGCAGAAACACCTTCAGCAAATGCCCGGAAATGTCAGCAAGATGGTTCAGGAGCACAACTGGCCTGTGACTCCATCACACAGGCCAGGCCCGAGGCCCGGCTGCCACAGCCCAGTAACAATACCAGGAACACAGCTTCACCTGTCTTTCTGCTCTGTCTTCCTGGGCCTGTGTTTTGTCCTCCTGGCAGCGAGGGGCTCCTGCACTTCCAGCATCACACTCGTCCAGTCCCAGAGACTGGGAGGGAAGGGGGTGGAAGCCAGTTCCTTTGAACTGTGAGGCCACTACTGCTGGGCTTGTTACNTCCCCTCTCTGGAGGAAGCCACCGTTTGTGTCCTGTGATCCCAAGACAGAGATGCCAGGACACACACAGAGAACAGCAGGAGTTTGTGCCCTTCTTCCCAGTGAGGGAAATGTGAAGGCACGTCTGGACATTATTCTCCCATCTAAATGGTCCCGAGCAGTAAACCCAGCCCTGCCCCCAAGGTGATGGATGGATGTTGGGGCCTTACCTGGGGCTGCCGGGCACTCCAGCTGGACTCTACTCAAGATTGCACGGGTCTGGATCAGGACGGAGAAATGTGCTCCCCTCGAAAACACAGTCAGAGGGGCT
>NW_028095778.1:0-649 GCF_014824575.4 Sturnira hondurensis
CTGGGATGAATCCCACTTGGTCGTGGTGTATGATCTTTTTTATGTATTGTTGGATGTGATTTGACAATATTTTATTGAGGATTTTAGTGTCTATGTTCATCAGAGATATTGGCCTGAAGTTTTCTTTCTTTGTTGTGTCTCTGTCTGGCTTTGGAATTAGGATGATGCTGGCTTCAGAAAAAGAGTTGGGGAGTTTTCCTTCCTTTTGGATTTTTTGGAATAGTCTGTGAAGAATTAGGTCTTCCTTAAAAGCTTTGTAGAATTCTCCTGTGAAACCATCTGGTCCAGGGCTTTTGTGTGATGGGAGTTTTTTGATTACTTCTTCAATTTCATCTGCTCTTATTGGCCTGTTCAGGTTTTCTGTTTCTTTTTCATTGGATTTTGGAAGATTATATTTTTCTAGAAATTTGTCCATTTCACCTAGGTTTTCAAATTTCTTGGCATACAGTTCTTCATAGCAATTTCTTACAATCTCTTCTATTTCTGTGGTATCAGAAATACCACAGAAAAAGAATTCTGTTGTAATCTCAGATTACAGATTACAAATCTCAGATTTCAGATTCTGTTGTAATTCTCAGAATCTCAGATTCTGTTGTAATCTCTCCTCTTTCATTTCTGATTGTATTTATTTGGGTCCTCTCTCTTCTTT
>NW_028095779.1:0-860 GCF_014824575.4 Sturnira hondurensis
CTTTTTCTCTTAGTGCCCATTAGTAATCCTCCCAACACTGGGAGTCATGATCAGTTCCCTGTGGGTCATGTGCCCACAACTGAGCCAATCATTGGAGCCCAGGGTATAAATTGATTAGCCAGCCTGGATCACATGCCCGCTCTTATGGTGGGGAGGTGCGATGCCTTGAATGACAGCCTCACCAAACCCACCCCCAGCAAATGCTAGGCAGGCAAAAAAGTAAGCAACTTTAGACTATAAACACATTGAGATCTCCTTTTTTTTTTCAATTTTTTAAATATAATTTTTATTTAATTCTTGTTCACATACAGGTTTCTGTCTTATATTCCCAACCCTGCCCACCCCCCACCCCATGCTCCCCGCCTCCCTCCCCTTTCCACCCCCCACCCCTAGTTATTGCCCATGTGTCCTTTATACTTGTTCATGTGAGATCTCCTTATTTTAAACCTTCAAATTAGATTCCAATCTCTTTTCCTTCCCTTTGTTTCTTATTTCTTGATGTGTAATTCTGAGCTGGTATTGAGCTCAGAAACACCCATCTGGTCCTGCCATGGCCATCCATGCACCTGAGAAACCCAAGGGAAATACTGGCTTAAGAAACAAATTGGACCCTGGCTGGTGTAGCTCAGTGGATTGAGCGTGGGCCTGCGAACCAAACGATCGCGGTTCGATTTCCAGTCAGGGCACATGCCTGGGTTGCAGGCCAGTTCCCAGCAGGGGACTCACGAGAGGCAACCATATATTGATATTTCTCTCCTTCTCTCTTTCCCTTCCCCTCTAAAGATAAATAAATAAAATATTTTAAGTTAAAAAAAAAGAAACAAATTGGTAGAGAAACACTAATTTGAGCCACTCCAGAG
>NW_028095780.1:0-1785 GCF_014824575.4 Sturnira hondurensis
CTGTGTCCTTGACACTGTGTCTTCTTTGTTTTTTATGATAGGACACATCCTCGATTCCTTGCACCTTTTTGCATACAGTCCTCTGCCTCTGTAGGGCCAGATGGTGAGCATCCTGCGAGGACCCCATCTGAGGGATCTTGGAAGCAGAGCATGCATGGAAGGTCAAGGTTGGGCCAGAAGCAGGGTCTATATCATGTTGTTAGAAATCAGGAGGGCAGCAGAAGGCAGGGAAGGGCAAAGGTTCATATTCTGGCGTCAGTTGGTGGCTGAGACAGATGTAATTGTAGATGAACTATTGTGAACGCCTGGGTACAGTTGGTCAAAGAATTTACAAAATGTGATGGAGAGCAAGAAAGGGCAGAAGTGAGTAGGGGGCAGTTGGCTGGGATGACAGGGGAGGAGGTGGGTTTGTGGGCAGAAGCACAGATGGACGGCAGGAAAAAAGCAAGAGTTTTGGCTCCATTTCCTTACCTCCTGGTGGTGGCAGCTCATCCTGGGTCTGCCTCACTCAGAGGCCAGGGGTGATGATGGCATGAGGACACAGGCTGGGTGACCTTGACTGTGAGCGTGAGGCGAGGACCCAGTTGCTGATGTTGGCAGTGGAGGGAAAAGTACCTGGTGGAGTACAGATCTGATAGGCAAGGCTCTTGGACCATCATTGTTCCTCCTGTTTAATAAAAACCAGTTATCCACACAGTTTATAGCTTTTTATTATAGAATTTTTAAATTTTTATTATAAATTTTTTCATACTGTACAATACAGAGTGGTGTAATGAGCCCTCATGCATCTATTATCTAATTCAGCAATTACCAACGTTTTTCTTTCTTTTTTTTAAATTTTTTTTATTTAATTATTTTTCAAGTACAGTTTTCTGTCTATTACTCCCATCCCATCCCACCCCCCATCCTCCCCCCTCCCTCCCATTTCCACCCTTCTCAGTTGTTGTCCATGTATCCTTTATATAGGTTCCTCTAAATCCCTCCCTTATTTCCCCTGAAATTCCCTCCCCTCTCCCCTCTGGTTACTGTCAGGCGGTTCTCCATTTCAGTGTCTTTGGTTATATTTTGCTTGCTTGTTTGCTTTGTTGTTTAGCTTCCTGTTAGAGGTGAGATCATATGGTATTTGTCCTTCAACACCTGGCTTATTTCAGTCAGCATAATGCTTTCTAGTTCCATCCATGTTGTTGCAAAAGGTAGGAGCTCCTTCTTTCTTTCTGCAGCATAAAATTCCATTGTGTATATGTACCATAGTTTTTTGATCCATTCATTTACTGACGGGCACCTAGGTTGCTTCCAACTCTTGGCTATTGTAAATTGTGCTGCTATGAACATTGGGGTGCATAGGTTCTTTGGGATTGGTGTTTTAGGGTTCTTAGGATACAATCCCAGCAGTGGAATTGTTGGTGGGATTGCAGACTGGTACAACCATTATGGAAAACAGTATGGAATTTTCTAAAATTGGACTTGCCTTTTTACCAACGTTTTTCAATCTTGTCGAATCCCTGTGTGCCCTACAGGCTTTAGCCTTTTGTTTTTGTTTCAACATTTTATTTAAAAAAATTTTATTTTTATTTAATTCTTGTTCAAGTACAGTTTTCTGTCTTATATTCCCATCCCCGCCCACCCCCAGTGCTCCCCACCTCCGTCCCCTTTCCGCTCCTCACCTTAGTTATTGCCCATGTTTCCTTTATAGTTGTTCATGTGAGTCCATCCCCATTTCCCCTATGTTTCAACATTTTAAGGGGAATCCAAAACATCCCACTATTTTACCCACCAGTAACGTAG
>NW_028095781.1:0-749 GCF_014824575.4 Sturnira hondurensis
TTGGAGGTTTGGCCCCTTTCACTCAACAGTATGTTTGAGATTCATCAGTGTCGTTCATATCATTCTCTTTATTGCTGAGCAGTATTCCATCTCATGGCTGCCTCACAGCGTCGCTGTGCGTCCTCCAGTGGACGGACGTTTGGGTGGTTTCCAGCTTAGGCTGTGACTGGTGAAACTGCTGTGAACCTTCCTATGAATTTTTGGGTAAATACTGTGTGGTTTCTGTTGGGCGAGTCCTCAGCTGTGGGTCAGCTGTAGCAGATACTCTCACAGTGGTTGTATCAATTTATGTGTTGTGTTTTGACATCTTCACAACATAGATTTTTTTTGAGATATTAAAGTCACTTCTGTGTACAATGCTTTGGACTGGTGGTGGAGATGCAGGAGGTATTAGCAAAATCACAGCTTGGATGAGCATAGATGGGACTCAATTCTGACTTTGGAAGGGTTGAGGGAGGATCTTGGAGTATTTGTCCTTGTAACGTGGAGTGAATCAGAGGGAAGTGTGTCTCTGGGTGTCTTGTTTTTACCCGCCCCACTGCACTGTAAACACTGTGCAAACAGGCACTGCGACACATTCAGATTTCTTTACGTATGGCGCAGTTCTCAGCATGTAGGCACTCAGTAAAGGGAAACCAGCCTACTTGCAGCAAACGTTTGTTGAGCACATCCTATAGCCGGGCACTGTGATGAGACCGTACCCATATGGTTTCACTTAAGCTTCATAATAGTCCTTTGAGTTAGGGAAG
>NW_028095782.1:0-590 GCF_014824575.4 Sturnira hondurensis
TGGTGAGGAACTTCCCTGGGGACGAACGCACGTTGGGTGTGAGAGAAAAGGGACGTGCGTGGCCTATGGGAGGATGGCTCTGGGACCTGTGACGGCCTGACATCTGTGCAGTGGCTGCCAGGTAACGGTTCCCATGGACTTGCGACCATGGATGGCCCGGGAGGCAGAAGGCCACTGCAGTCAAACCGGTGCCTGGGAGTCCATTCTTGAACACGCAGCCTGTGGGGAAGTGGCACGTTTGCAGGGGTCCCCACAGCCTTTCCTTCCTAGGCAACATCTGATGACAATACACGACCCAACTGAACTCTCCGGGCTGGTCCCCAAAACCACCTCCATGTATGCAAACACCTTATGTTCATGGACAGCAGCTATGGACGTGGACAAATTGAGAAATTATTTTAATTGAGCCTCGGTCTCCAGAAGGTCCTATGAGGCTTGATTCACAGAGATGGACTATACTCTTCTGTGCTTCAGGATCTTCAGAACACAACCTGCAGAAGGGGACGCGGCGGGTCCGGGGTGCGCTAGAGGGTGACAAGGGGAGCAGGGCTTCGGAGAGCCCGGACCGGAAAGGTCGCTCTGCCCCCTCT
>NW_028095783.1:0-594 GCF_014824575.4 Sturnira hondurensis
TCGAGACTACAAGTTACCCAGGGTGACACCACCTTGCCAGGGTGCAGGGCTCAGAGAGGGGCAAGTACGGACGCCCAAGGGGAAGTAAGTACTCACCTAGCCCAGGAGACAGGGAATTCTGGAATGGATTTTCCCGTGTGGCCGAGATGTGCCCAGCAGAGGGCGCCCGCGGGCTGCTGGCGCGGACCCCAGCCTCCGAGACGGACGGCGGCAAGGCTCTAATCCTCTTCCTCTCCATCCACTCAAAATTTTTTTTGACTCAGAACAAAATTAATGTTTTCTTTTCTCCACTAAGTTCTAATTTTTATAAATCTGTGAGTACATTTCCCACAGTTTGTCATAGTACATATTCAATTTTCTATTTTGCTTAACCAAGTGTGCTACATTATATTTATAATCATGTACTACACTTCATAATTCTTTAAACTGGTGCATACAACTAAATTTACAAAGTCATTCATTCGTGTTTGAGGAATTCCAGAATATTTTGGCTGCCCTAACTTTACAATGAACTTATTCTTGAAATTAGGTGTTGGCTTCTTTAGAATTTTTTTCTTAAATTATGTCCCAACATTATGGGCATTTATAATGTTT
>NW_028095784.1:0-779 GCF_014824575.4 Sturnira hondurensis
AAGAGGTATAAAACCTTCCTACTTTAGTTACTTTTTTGAATCTCATAGAAGTGAACTCTGTATGTATGAAATTAAATTGTTTTTTCTTTTTAATCTGTGTTATGTCAATTTAGTTATTCACCAGCCACAGAACTTAGAAAAAAGAAAGACATTTTTCATCCCCACAGAAGTCATATTGCACCCCTAATAGTATGTTTTTCCTTTTCTTTTTGGAAACACAACTGACACTGTTCCTGAGACACTCTTCGTACTTTATCCACTATTACAGATACTTGTAGATTATGGAGTCTTTGTCATCAGGAACAAATAATTCTAAATCACAGTCCATTGAAGTAGAAATTTGAATATAAATAGTTGACTGGGCATCGATATTAATTATAATAATGATACAGTTTTGTCTCTTAATCAGTTGTTGAAGTTTCATCCCAAAGTTTTTGCTTTTGCCTATTAAGCCTCCAAATTTCCTAAGGGTGGATATTCTCTTTTGACACATGAAAATGTGGGTCAATGAGCTCTGGAAAGCCTATGTCATGGCATTTCTGGATCATGATGTAAATTGGGACATGGGGGGTATATAGATAGCAGATTATTAGGAATCTATGTGATAAAGTAATAGTTAAACATTTTTAAATGCTTAATGTGAGTCAGTTGTTTTCCTGAGAACAATTAATATTTTAACTCATCAATTTATCTTCATTATGAAATGAGAATTTAAGTACCTTCCATGAGTTTAAACAACTGTTATATAACGCACCTTATGTTTAGCCTCACACTGATTC
>NW_028095785.1:0-1377 GCF_014824575.4 Sturnira hondurensis
GAGAAAAAGAAATATGGCCCAAGAGGAAGAACAGAACAAAACCTCAGAAAAAAAGCTCAACAAGAAAGGGAGGCAGCCAAGCTATCAGATGCAGAGCTCAAAATCCTGATGATCAGGATGCTCAGAGAACTCACTCTGTCCTGCAAAAGCATAAGGGAAGAAAGGATGGCTACACTGGGGGGAAATAAAGAAAAATGCACAGGGAAGCAACAGTGAAGGGAAGGAAGCCAGGATTCAAATCAACGATTTGGAGCATAAGGCAGAAAGAAACTGTCAGCCAGAACATACATAAGAAACAAACAGTTTAATAAACAAGAAGAGCGTGAGAAGACTGTGCGACAACTGCAAAACTGCCAGCATCCACATCACAGGGCTGCCAGAAGGAGAAGAGGAAGAGCAAGAAACTGAAAACCCATTTCAAGAAATACTGGAAGAAAACGTCTCTGAGTTGGCAAAGGAAATAGATATACAAGTTTAGGAAGGACAAAGAGTCCCCAACAAGTTGGACCCTGGTGTGACACCTCCCCTGGGCTTATAGAGCCTGCTGGATGGGGAGGATCGGGGAAAGAGGGCAGGGGTGCACCCGGGCGGGTGTGGAGGAGCTGCAACTGTTTTCCTGCGTCCAGCTGAGTGAGTGCAGGGAGGCTTCCTGGAGGAGAATGGTGAGCCTGCTGCAGACCCCAGTGACAGCAGGAGGTGGATAGGAAAAAAATCTAACCTCAAACGTTTTCCAAGTGGGAAGCAGGGCACAGGTGTTCTGCGGGGCTGTGACCTGGATGCTCGTCCCCCTCCACTAGCTGCCTCCCCTTCCCTCAGGACTTGCTCTCTCGTGGCTGGATGNTGTGGTTTTCCTCCCCTTTTCTGTCCTCTCCTCCTGGCTCAGGGAGGCAAAGGGGTGGGTGTGGGGCAGAAGGCTCTGCCCTGCACCTCTTAGGCTTTTTTTCTTTGTTTGTTTTGTTTGATCAGTAGTTTTTATTTTTAATATAGATTTTATTGCGTATGCCATTACAGTTGTCCCATATTTTCTCCCCTTCATTCCCCTCCACACTATACCCCTGTCCCAAAAGCATCCCCTGCCCCTTAATTCATGGCCATGAGTTGTACATATCAGTCCCTTGGCTTCTCCATTTCCCACACTATTCTTAGTGTCCCCTTTCCTATTTTGTACCTACAATTTATGCTTCTTATTCCCTGTACCTACAATTTATGCTTCTTATTCCCTGTACCTTTTCCCCATTCTGCCCCATCACCGTCCCCGCTGATAACCCTCCTTGTGATCTCCATTTTTGCAAATTGTTCCTTTTCTAGTTGTTTCCTTCATTGGGTTTTTTTTTTTTGCTCCTTTTAGAGTTGGTTTTTGATAGTTATGAGTTTGTT
>NW_028095786.1:0-823 GCF_014824575.4 Sturnira hondurensis
ATCTAACATTTTTTAAATGGCAACAATCCCAAACTGATCCACAGGTTCTACATAACCCCCATCAAAACCACAGCTGGATTTTACCCAGAAAATAATAAGATGATTCTAAAATTCATTAGGAAACTCAAGGGACCCTGAATTGCCAGATCCCACTGGAAAAAGAACACAGCCGGGGATGCTGCGCCTCACGGGTCTCCGTCTTGCTACAGAGCTGCCCTGGCCCGGAGTTCCTGGGGACGGCAGGGGGGTGGGCGGGGGGCGGGTGGGGGGCATGCAAGCAAGAGGCAACCAATCTGGGGAGAGAGAGAAAAAATCATGGGGGAAGCCCAGCCCCCGACGTGATGGTAGAGTTGAACCTCTGTTCTCCAACCTGATTCATTCCAGAAAACTGTTGGAGAAGGATTTGTTCGAAAACTGAATCTCCTTTGTCGTCTGAGAGACGCATGACTGTCACGCAGGTATCAGTGCGAATGGGTTGTCAGGGAGGGAACAGAAGCTCCAAGTTTTGTTAGGCAACCGAGACACTTTTTCCGTGACCGACACAGTTGAGAAGTGAATAGTTCCAGCATCAGAACTGGGAGAAATAAAAGTCTGTTGTTTAAAGCACGGGCTCTGGTCTTTCGCTGCGGTGGCCCCAGCTCAGACGCCACCCCGTCCTCCTCACAGCGTCCGCACAGTGTCAGTCTGTCTCTGCCCAGGAGGGAGTCCGCCAGGGCCTTTGCGCTTGGTTCTTTCACCTCTTACATCCGTATCACAGAGGTTCTCAGGAACACTCCACAAATGCCTGTTGAATGGATGAATCTAATTTTTTACCTCAAATATT
>NW_028095787.1:0-1180 GCF_014824575.4 Sturnira hondurensis
CCCTTCCCCTCTCTCTAAAAATAAATAAATAAAATATTTTTTTTAAAAAAGAGAACCAATGGTCTTCGTCTGTCTAGGATCTCCCTCAATTCAGTTTAGATGAATGACTGATGAAGAGATTGTTGATTATAAGGGTTGGGATCCTGGGGGCACCTAATGCTTCTCTGAGGCTAACTGGCAGGAGGGAAGTCTGTCCGTCCATGGTCCTGCTTTTGTCCTTCGAGCTTCCATCCCTCTGGCTCCCTCTATTCCCTGAGTCAGTCACCAAGCCTGAACAGCAGCCGAAGCCTCAACAATATTAGTAAGAACATCTGATTCCCTTCAGTAGAACTGGAGACGGCCCTGAAAAATGATCGTTGCTTGCCCCAGCGCTCCCCCTGCCTTCCCAAGGGGCAATCCTTCATCCTCTCCACGCTTTTCACCACAGCAGCACAGAGTCTGGTTGAGGGAGCTGTTTACTCGGTCTGGCTGCCTTTCGTTATTTCTTTTTATTGATACGAAAAATTTCTTACCGGCAAAACAAAAAAGCAAAACACATCAAAGGGTAAAAAAAAAAAAATCAAACGTAAATGGAGAGGAGCTAGAACCTCTTAAAGATGTAAGGAGAGTCAAGATCAGTTCACGCGCGGAAAAGGTGGGGAAGAGAGAAGAGTCCCGGGGAGATGGAAACAAGAGGAGGAGACTCAGGGACCCTCTCGGGAGGCGGGGGTGGAAATGGAACTGCAGGGGGTTGCTCAAGTGAGCCCCTTGGAAGCCATCAAAGGGAAACGATGTGGAGAGCTGAGCGAGATTTTACTCTGGAGGGTGATGGTGGGGAGCAGTGCGTGAATAGGTAGGAAGACAATACCAAAGAGCAGAAGAAACTACCCTCAGATGAAAATCACAACGCCTGAGCATGGATGTTTGCGCACATGCATGTACTCACATGGACGCCCCCCCCCTTCCAACTCCTGAACGTCCCATTTAACTGGACTGCACTGGGAATAAATAGTGGGTCGCTTCACTGCTCTGTCAGAACTCTATGGCATACCAGATCTGAGGTTCTGGGGTTGTGGCGAGAGGCAAAAGAGAACTTTCTGTGTATAACATCCCCACCGCCACGCCCAAAACATTCCTGCTGATACCATACATTCTTTCATGTTCTTTGAGGGTAGCTAATTCTAAAATAAGCAAACAAACA
>NW_028095788.1:0-529 GCF_014824575.4 Sturnira hondurensis
ATTCCATTCCTAAATTTATCAAAAGTCTTTTTTTTTTTTTGCATAGAAGTGCCAATTACTTAAATCTTTGATATTGTCTTTGCTTCTGTCACTATCACTAGTAACTGAGTTCTTTGTGCCACCTCCCCAGCCCCACCCCCACAAACAGGAAGGTATTGTGTCTCAAGGAGACATATACCTCACATGTGTGTGCATGTGAATAGTCAGCAGGAGGGTATCCAGTTGGAATGTGGCAGCTGGGTACTCAAAGGAATTAGCTGATCACAAAGGTGTATATTCAATCAGGATTGCAGATAACTGTTCATCATATACCTGTGGGACACGAGAATAGTCAAAATTGGAGGTAATAACTTTGTAATTCCAAACATTTGTTTAGCATTAAAGTACAGTAGCATCTATGCTAAATATTCCACAAGATATGGCTTTTTCCTTGAATGTACATTTTGAGCTCTTGGTTTAAATCTCAGAACATCCTGCTGACTTATTTCACTCTACTGCAGAAAATGACACCAAAAAATAAATTAGATAA
>NW_028095789.1:0-622 GCF_014824575.4 Sturnira hondurensis
GTTAGCTCTTCCTTAAATGCTTTGTAGAATTCTCCTGTGAAACCATCTGGTCCAGGGCTTTTGTGTGATGGGAGCTTTTTGATTACTGCTTCAATTTCATTTATTGTTATTGGTCTGTTCAGGCTTCCTACTTCTTCTTCATTGAGTTTTGGAAGATTATATTTTTATAGAAATTTGTCCATTTCATCTAGGTTTTCAAATTTCTTGGCATACAGTTCTTCATAGTAATTCCTTACAATCCCTTCTATTTCTGTGGTATCAGTTGTAAACTCTCCTCTTTCATTTCTGATTGTGTTTATTTGAGTCCTCTCTCTTCTTTGCTTGATGAGCCTACTTAAAGGTTTATCTGTTTTGTTTATCTTTTCAAAAAACCAACTCTTGGATTCATTGATCCTTAGAATTGTTCTTTTAGTCTCTATGTCATTTAATTCTGCTCTGATCTTGGTTATTTCCTTCCTTCTCCTTGCTCTGGGATGTCTTTGTTGTTGTTCCTCGAGTTCTTGGAGGCGTTGTGTTAGGTTGTTTGTTTGAAATGTTTCTATTTTCTTTAGGTAAGCCTGTATTGCTATAAACTTCCCTCTCAGGACTGCCTTCACTGTGTCCCATAGGTTTTGGGTTGTTG
>NW_028095790.1:0-15189 GCF_014824575.4 Sturnira hondurensis
TCCTACAGTGCAATGAGTAGTGCCTCTCAGCCCAGGATACTGTGGACAGCAGAACCAATAAAACAGCATGGCCTGGTCAAGATAGGATAAAGTTTAGAAAAAAAAATGGCATCACTCATGTAAACCAAGATAACTGTGAGTCAGCCATGACATTCTGGTTCAAGAAGGTAACTATCTAAGTCACACTGGACATATCCAGCAAGGGGGGCACGCCTAAGATATTTGCACACGTGACCAGAACAGCCATACCTGCAGAGCAGGACCACCCACAGATAGGCTCCTGGGGAAATTCTCTACTCACCATCAGGGGTGCCAAGACACTTATCAAGAGACCCACAGAGGTGGAGTACACCACCCTCAAGGGCGTAACTGAGGCAGGCTTCAGAGCCACCACCAAGACAGCAAATCTCCACACACCAAGGTCCTGCTCCATACCATTCTGATTTCCTGTCATGACAACAGAGGCTCTGCCCTGCAGGACCAAGAACTTCATTTGCCCTGCTGCTGACCGGGCTCTAAAGATTCTGCCTCGTAAGATGCTGATGGCTCTACTGTCTACTGTGCTATCTCCCAGACATGTAGACCAAGACTCTGGGACTCAGGTTCATTATCCCCCAATTGCCATGTGTGATGTTATTACTGATCATTACTGAGTGATTATTATTGTTATTAGGTTAGTATTATTGTTATTAGGTTAGTATAGATTTGAATTGAATCTGCATTAATAAAAGCTGAGTGAACCTGCATTAATAAAAGCCAAGTAAATAGCATAGTCACTTGTGTTAACTCCCTGTATTTCTTTGTGCTCATGTCACCTGGAGGACTGGTGGTGATTCAAGTAGACTAGTACATTTGGTTTTTAAGGTGTGGATCAGATGACCCAAGAAGGAGTGAAGGCTGGCTTATAGGAAGGACTGTATCATGAAATACACACTCGTGACAAATGCTCATTACAATTCATGTGCATGAGAGCTTTAAGAAATATGAACACCTGGGCCAAGCAAAGTATCTGAATTTTGTTTGTCCAGAGAAAGGGTCAGTATTAAAAAACAAGACAGCACCAAAATAACAAGTTTCTCCTCTAAGCCAAGCTAATGTGCACCCAGGGGTGAGAATTGCTAGTGGAGATATGATACGCTGTGCATGAGTTTTCTCCTTCAGAGCAAGAACTTTCTCTTTGATTCTAAATCCCTGACCCAACACACTGCCTGGCACATCACAGACAATTAGTAAATGTTTACTGGAAGAATAGAAGGCTGTCTGGATGAATCAGATCAATGAAGGTTAGTGAGAGCCAGAAGGATAGCAGAGGGCAACCTGGAATCCCAAAGAAGAAACAGTAGCAAGTGAGACAGTGAGTATTTCCTAAGCTGGTAACCACCTAGTAAGCTACTAATCAGGGAGTTAAATTTAGAAAATGATAGAGTAATGAGAACAACAAACCANGCAAATAACCTGTAGGGAAGCAGTTTATTTAAGGGGGTGTTTATTCCAAGGGTGGGAAAACCAAGCAGTTTCCTATGTCAAATAAACTTGTCATCACTGTGAGCTGAGTCTCTGGAGGCCTCTATTGGCACTGCTCCCCAGAACCAGACCCAAAGCATGGAGAGAAGGTGGATGGCAAGGCTGGTTCCAACCCTGGCCACTCATCAGGAGGCAACTAATGAGTCTAGATGTCATGAGTCTATTTTCAGGAAATATTGATATTTTTAACTCTATCATACCACTTATGAAATATACTACTAAGGAAAAAATGTGATATATCACTCAGAATCTAAAATGACATCTTCCAGTCCCCATGTCTATAAAAAAAGGCATGATTGGCTATTTCTCAGTTTTTCAGTTAATGCTTACTTGCTGCTTGTGCATTCACTTTGTCAAATGCAAGAACCTTCTAGCAGTTAACGAGTAGTACACATTTGTAATTTTTTAAAATTTGTGGACTGAAGAGCTAAACTCAAGAAAATAACACTTGTTGCTAAGATTGTAAAAAGCATTTCTTTTTCATTTCAATATTTTTAATTAATGTCTTCCAAACACATCAAGGTGTAACATTAAATATCTACAACATTTATATGCCAATCATACTTCAGTGAAACAGTTATAGCCCAGCAAATGGTCTATATTGGTGAATTGTTTTTTAAAAAACATTGCTTGAAATATTAGAAGCAATAGGCTAGCAATAGGCTAGTTCCTTAAAAAAAACATACTTTACTGAAAGCAGCCCAAGGAGAAATAGAAAACTAAATAATCTGAAAGCCCTAAAAAATTTTAAGTAGAAGTCAAAACCTTCCCACAAGGAAAACATCATGCCCACAGAGTTTTACAATAACCTTCAGAAAACAAATGTGTCTCAGTCTGGTTTCCAGGAAAAGAGAGCCCCAGACACAGACTTGGGTGCTACTATTTTATTGCAGAGTAAGATTGCAGGAGACCATGAATGAAAAAAATGGGAATGAAGCATGGAAGGAGGAAGAATTTACCAGAGGGTTTCACACCAATCGGCTAACACGTGCTATCAAAAGCAACTGATCTTTCATCAACAGAGACCATCTTCTGAGAGGCCACATGACCACTACCTCTAGGACTGCCCATCCATGGGAAGGAAAGGGGAAGAAGGTATCTGCTGGTTTCCTCCTCCCATGGGTCAGTGTTCTTCCCATGGGGCATGAACTCCCCCAGACTTCTGCACTACAGATGATTTGGTAGGTTGGGAAGCACGGTCAGGTTACACTTGTGCATTTTAAGTTAAAATCTGTGCAAAAATGGGCCTTGCAGTGGTGGCTGAAACCAAACAAGTAGCCAAAGACCAGGATAGGTAAATCAGTTATTAATGCCTTGTAACTAATTATCCTCAAATATAAAAGCTTAAAACAACAAACATTTACTCTGTCACAGTTTCTTGTTTAGGAATCCCAGTGTGGCTTAGCTAGAAACCTCTGGCTCAAGCCCTCTCATGAGGTTGCATTCCTGTCAGAATGGGCTGCATCCCATCCAAAGACTTGACTGGTGAAGGATCCACTTTCAAGTCTACTTAGCAGGTTTCAGTTCCTTACAAGCTCATAGACTTAGTCCATCGCTGCATGTTGGACAGAGGCCACCCTCAGTTCTTTGCCACCTGGGTCTCTTCATAGGACAGCTACAACATGGCAGCTGGCTTTCTAAAGAGTGAGTGAGTGAGAGCAGGTGCCCAGGATGGAAGCCACAGACCTTTTATAACCTAATCTCAGAAGTGGCATCTCATGTCTTTGGCCCTAATCTGTTCATTAGAAGCAAGTCACAGGATCTGGCCCACACTAAGGAGATGTGATTAAAGAGGAGCATAACTACCAGGAGGCAGGGACCATGGGCTGCTATTTCAGAGGAGCAACCACAGGGTGAGGCTGAGAGAATCTAGAAGGTATAAGGGAGCTGAATGGTAATGGGAAAACATACAATAAAAATAAACTACTAAAAGAAGAAATTTAAAAAAGAATAAACCCTGTTTCATGTAAAAAAGTCATATAAAATTAATTCAAAGAATTGAAAAGGAACACTCCATGCCCAGCTCATTCCATGAGGACATTATCAACTTGATCCAATTCAGACAAAATGGGACAGGAAATGAAGATGCCAGTCACACACAGCAGCTTCAGTGCAAAATTCCTAAATCAAACAGTAGCAAGCCAAATCCAAAAGTGCTCATGCACCATGACCATGTTGGACTGGACTCTGGAACTCAAAGGGGTTAACAGAAAAAATATATGTAAATATCAGTTATCACATTAACTAATTAAAAAGGAAATGTCATATAATTTCAATAGTTTGATTTGTTAATACTCAACTCCCATTTATGATACCAAAAAAGCTTAACCTGCTCACAGCAGGAAGCTCCTTAATCTGATAAAAGCATCTATCTCCAAAACATCATTCTTTATAGTATGAAACCATTATCCTCATACCACTTTAATATTTTACCTTGTAAACATATAACCTTTTCAAAAATAGTAATTTTTCCTAAATAAACATAACCCTATCAATTAAGTTGATTTTTGCTGTAAATGGAAATGTCATTACATGCCTTTTGTGAGACATCCTGCTTTTGGATTCCCAGGTGGATAGTTTGAAAATCACTGAAAACATTAAATAGTTTTCTCCCTCATAAGAGGCTATGTGAACTGACCAGATTTAAGGGCGGGAAGAAAAAGCAGGGAGGAAGAGGGCCAGCAATTCATCCAGCTGGGAGCACCTAAGTTCACGAGTTAAAATTGTTAACCTTTAGTCAGAACACGGGATCCTTTGATAGTCAGATAAAAGTAATGAACAGTCACCCCAGAAAATAAACAAACACTGATCATTCTCCATGCAGTTCCAAGGGGTTCTCAAAGAGACATGTTGCCCTGGCACCTACCAATCCCAGTAACTTTTGCCAGGGGTCAGTCAAGTTCAGCCCGCTCCTGAACTCCAGTATATGATGCCCTGTTCCAGTCACAGGGTTGTCCCCAGAGCCATGGGGCCCTGCCTATTAGTCTGAATTGTGCCTTCACTGTGCCCAGTGCTGTAATGAACCAAGAAAACAAGGTGTAAACAAAACCAGTGCAAATGTCACGAAGAGGACATAGGCAAGGTGCTTCACTTAGGGCAGACATACCCAAAGGCATTGAGAGCTTGAGGAAGGCAGAGATAAGTGGAATCTGGAGCCACCTGGAGCTGTGGGTGGGCTTCCCAGGGGAGGTGACACTCTGCTTGCACTACCATGGACAGAGGATTTTTTGTTTTTTACAGAAAAAGAGGAGGGTATATCAGGCTGCAAGAATGGCCTAGCCTATCATTATCAATGTTGAGTGTGTTTACCATTTCTTGGTTGCAAACATACCAATCTTTATTACTGCTAGTAAGGAAGTAATTACTTCATAGGCACAACTGGGGATCTTCTGCTTCTAGGTCCAAGGTTCAGCCCTGGACCAGTCAGCAGGGTGCTGAAGGTGGGGCAGGTCCTCTGGAAATAGCCACTGGGCTCGGCAGGCCCCATCGTGGCCTATATTGCACTTATTAGGGTACATTTCTGCTATTAAAAAAAATTGACTGAGGTAGAATCCACCTACCATAAAATTAGTCATTTTAGAATAAACAGTTCATTATCCTTTAGTACATTCACAATGTTGCATGACTACTACCTTTATCCAGTTCCAAGACATTTTCATTGCACTAAAAATAAGATCCCTTGCACATCGAGCAATGTCTCCCTGCTTTTAACTCTCCCGAGCTCCTGGCTACTACAAATGCATATACTGGCTTTATGGATTTAGCCCTTCTAGATATTTTATATAAATGTAATCATGTATATGTGGTCTTTTATACCTGGTTTCTTTCTTTTGGGGTAAATTTTCAAGGTTTATTCTTATTGTATCATGTACCAGTACTTTATTCCCTTTATTTTTAAAATTTTATTTTTCAGTTACAGTTTACACTCAACATTATTTTGTATTGGTTTCAGGTGTACAGAGCAATGGCTAGACAATCATCTACTTTACAAAGTGGTCCTCCTGACATTTCTGGTACACACCTGGCACCATACATAGTTATTACAATATTATTAACTATGTTCCCTAAGATGCACTTTCCACCCCCATGACTAATTTATAATTCCCAATTTGTACTTCTTGATCCCTTTTCCTTTCCACCCAGCCCCAAAGTGCCTCTCACCTGGCATCCATCAGTCTGTTCTCTGTTTCTATTTTGTTTGTTTCTTTATTTTTAATTTTTTTGTTCTTGTGTTAAAGTTGTCCCAATTTTCCCCCCTTTGCCCTCCTCCACCCAGCACTGCCCCCAACTCGTCCAGTCCAGTTCCCCAAATCATTGTCCATGTCCATGATCTTTGGACACATGTTCTTTGACTAGTCCCTTACCCTTCTTTCCACCATTATCCCCCTCCCCCTTCCTCTCTGGCCACTGTCAATCTGTTCCATGTTTCCATGCCTCTGGTTATATTTTGCTCATTAGTTTATTTTATTCATTAGATTCCTCTTATATTTGTCTTTCACTGACTGGCTCACTTCACTTATAATATTCTCTAGTTCCATCCATGCTGTCATGAGAGGTAGCAGTTTCTTCTTTCTGTTGCATAGTATTCCATTGTGTCAATGTAGAACAGTTTTTCAATCCACTCATCTATTGATAGGCACTCAGGCTGTTTCTAAATCTTGGCTGTTGTAAGCAACGCTGCTATGAACATAGAGGTGCATAAGTTCTTTTGAATTGATATTCTGGTTTCTTAGGATATATTCCCAGCAATGAAATTGCTGGGTCAAAGGGCAGTTCCATTTTTAATTTTTTGAGGAAATTCCATACTGTTTTTCACAGTGGCTTCACCAGTCTGCATTCCAAAGAACAGTGCATTAGGGTTCCCTTTTCTCCACATCCTCACCAGCACTTGTTGTTTGTTGATTTATTAATGATGATCATTCTGACAGGTGTAAGGTGGTATCTCATTGTGGTTTTAATTTGCAGCTCTCTGATGGCTACTGATGTTGAGCATCTTTTCCTATGTCTGTGAGTGATCTGTAAGTCCTTGGAGAAGTGTCTATTCAGGCCCTTTGCTCATTTTTTTAATTGGATTGTTTTTCTACCTGATGTTGAGCCATGTAAGTTCTTTATATATTTTGGAGATCAAACCTTTGTTCAATGTATCATTGGCAAATATGTTCTCCCACATGGTCAGATTCCTTTCCATTTTGCTGATCATTTCTTTAGCCATGCAGAAGTTTTTTAACTCCATGTATTCCCATTTATTTATGCTTTCTTTATTTCACTTGCCCTAGGAGATGTTATTAGTAAAACTTTTGCTGGGTGGGATATCTTAAATTTTACTCTCTATGTTTTACTCTAAGACTTCTATGGTGGCAAGACTTATAATTAAGTCTTTTATCCATCTTGAGTTTATTCTGGTGTATGGTGTAAGTTGTGGTCTAGTTTTATTTTTTTGCATGTACCAGTCCAGTTATCCCAACACCATTTTAAAAAATATTTTATTGTTGTTGAATTACAGTTGTCTGCATTTCTCCCCACTATTTCCCACCGCCCCCCACAGCCAAACCCACCTCCCTCCCTTGCTTTTGCCCTTTCCCTTGGTTTTGTCATGTGTCCTTTACAGTAGTTCCAGATAACCCTTCCCCCCATTGCTCTCTCCCTCTTCCCCTCTGGTTATTCTTAGATTGTTCTTAATTTCAATGACTCTGGTTATATTTTGTTTGCCTTTTCCTTTTGTTGATTATGTTCCAGTTAAAGGTGGGATCATATGGTATTTGTCCCTCATTGCCTGGCTTATTTCACTTAGCATAGTGTTCTCCAGTCCCATCCATGCTGTTGCAAAGGGTAGGAGCTCCTTCTTTCTTTCTGTCATGCAGTATTCTATTGTGGAAATGTTCTGCTGTTTTTTGACCAACTCATTTACTCATAGGCACTCAGGTTGCTTCTGACACTTGGCTATTGTAAATTGCGCTACTATGAACATCGGAGTGCATAGGTTCTTTTAGATTGGTGTCTCAGGGCTCTTAGGATATAATCCTAGCAGTGGAATTGCTGGGTCAAAAGACAGATCCATTTTTAGTTTTCTGAGAAACTTCCATATGGTTTTCCATAGTGGTTGTACCAGTCTGAAATCCCACTAACAGTGCACTAGGGTCCACTTTTCTCCACAACCTGTCCAACACTTGTTGTTTGTTGCTTGTTGCTTTGTTTATAATGGGCATTCTGACTGGTGTGAAATGGTATCTCATTGTGGTTTTAATTTGCATCTCTCTGATAGCTAGCCATATTGAGCATCTCTTCATGTGTCTCTGGACCCTCTGTATGTCCTCCTTGGAGAACTGTCTATTCAAGTCCTTTGGCCATTTTTTAACTGTGTTGCTTGTCTTCTTAGAGTGGAGTTGTGTAAGTTCTTTATATATTTTGGAAATTAAACCCTTGTCTGAGGTATCATTGGCAAATACATTTTCCCATACAGTTGGCTCTCTTTTTATTTTAATACTGTTTTCTTTAGCTGTGCAGAAGCTTTTTTATTTTGATGAGATCCCATCTGTTTATTCTCTCCTGTATGTCCCTTGCTCTAGGAAACATATCCGTGAAGATGTTGCTGTGTGGAATGTCTGAGATTTTCCTGCCAATGCTCTCCTCTAGGACTTTAATGGTTTCCCAGCTTATATTTAAGTCTTCTATCCACCTTGAATGTATTTTGGTGTATGGTGTAAGTTGGTGCTCCAGTTTCATTTTTTTGCATGTGGCTGTCCAGTTTTCCCAATACCATTTGTTGAAGAGGCTATCTTTACTCCATTTTATGTTACTGCCCCCATGTCGAATATTAATTGACTGTAGAGATTTGGGTTTATTTCTGGGCTCTCTGTTCTATTCCATTGGTCTATGTGCCTGTTTCTATGCCAGTACCATGCTCTTCTGATTACAGTGGCCTTGTAATACAGTTTGATATCAAGTATTGTGATTCCTCCTACTTTGTTCTTCTTTCTCAAAATTGCGGCTGCTATTCGGGCTCTTTTATGGTTCCATATAAATTTTTGAAGTGTTTGTTCTATGTCTGTGAAATATGCCATTGGTACTTTAAATACCTTTAATAGGTATTGCATTGAATCTGTAAATTGCTTTGGGTAGTATGGACATTTTGATGATGTTCATTCTTCCAATCCATGAACACGGTATATGTTTCCATTTGTTTGTGTCTTCCTTGTTTTCTTTCTTCAGTGTTGTGTAGTTTTCTGCATATAGGTCTTTTACCTCCTTGGTTAGGTTTATTACCAGATATTTTGTTTTTGTTTTTGCTATATCGAATGGGATTTTTTTCTTGATTTATGCTTCTGCTACTTTATTGTTGGTATACAAAAATGCCTTTGATTTCTGGATATTGACTTTGTATCCACCTGTTTTGCCAAATTCATTTACTAGGTCAAGCAGTTTTTTGCTGGAATCTATAGGATTTTCTATGTACATTATCATGTCATCTGCAAACAATGAGTTTTGATTCCTTCTTTCCAATTTGGATGCCTTTTATTTCTTTTCTTGTCTGATTGCTGTGGCTAGAACTTCCAATACTATATTGAATAGAAGTGGTGAAAGTGGGCAACCTTGTCTTGTTCCTGATCTTAGTGGAAAAAATTTTGGTTTTTGCCCACCCATTGAGTATGATGTTGGCTGTAGGTCTCTCATATATGGCCTTTATTATGTTGAGGAATGCTCCCTCTATTCCCACTTTGCTGAGTGTTTTTATCATAACTTTTTCCAAATCTATTGATATGATCATGTGATTTTTGTCTTTGCTTTTATTTATGTGATGTATTACATTTACTGATTTGTGAATATTGTTCCATCCTTGCATCCCTGGAATGAATCCCACTTGGTCATGGTGTACAATCTATTAAATGTATTGTTGGATGTGGTTTGCCAGTATTTTGTTTAGGATTTTAGCGTCTAGGTTCATCAGCAATATTGACCTGAAGTTTTCTTTCTTTGTTGTATCTTTATCTGGTTTTGGAATTAGGATGATGCTGGCTTCATAAAAAGAGTTTGGGGTCTTCTATCATTTTGGATTTTTTGGAATAGTCTGTGAAGGATGTGGGTTAGCCCTTCCTTAAATGCTTTGTAGAATTCTCCTGTGAAACCATCATGTCCAGGGCTTTGTGTGTTGGGAGATTTTTTTGTATTACTGCTTGAATTTCATCCGCTGCCATTGGTCTGTTCAGGCTATCTGCTTCTTCTTCATTGAGTTTTGGAGGACTACATTTTTCTAGAATTTGTTCATTTCACCTAGGTTCTCAAATTTCTTAGCAGACAAGCCTTTGTATTTCTGTGGTATCAGTTTTAATCTCTCCTTTTTTATTTCTGAGATTGTGTTTATTTGGGTCCTGTCTCTTTTTTTTATGTATCTGCTTAAAGGCTTGTTGATTTTGTTTATCTTTTCAAAGAACCAGCTCCTGGATTCATTGACCCATAGAATTGTGCTTTTCATCTCTATGGCATTTAATTGTGCTCTGATCTTGGTTATTTCCTTCCTTCTACTTGCTCTGGGCTGTCTTTGTTGTTGTTCCTCAAGTTCCTGTAGGTGTAGGGTTAGGTTGTTTATTTAAAATGTTTCCATACTGTTAATAGCCTGTATTGCTATTAACTTCCCTCTCAGGACTGCCTTTGCTGTGTCCCATAAGTTTTGGATTGTTGTGAGCTCATTTTCATTTGTTTCCAGAAACTTTTTGATTTCTTCCCTAGTCTCATTCTTGACCTACTCATTGTTTAATAGCATGCTATTTAATCTCAATGATTTTGAGTGTTTTGGGTTTTTTTCCCTTGGGGTTGGTTTCTAGTTTCAGTCCCTTGTGGTTGGAGAAAATGCTTGGTATGATTTCAATTTTCTTGAATTTGTTGAGGCTTGTTTCGTGTCCTAACATATGGTCTACCTTTAAAAATGTTCTGTGTGCATTTGAAAAGAATGTGCATTTAGTTTCTTTGGGACGAAGGGTTCTATGTATATCAGTTAAGTCCATTTCATCTAGGGCATTGTTCATTGCCACAATATCTTTGATGATATTTTGTTTGGAAGATGTGTTTATTTTTGACAGTGGGGTATTAAAATTTCCTACTATAATTGTGTTGCTGTCAACATCTTTCTTGAAGTCCTGCAAGATTTTTCTTATGTATTTGGGTGCTCCTATGTTGGGTGCATATATATTTGCAATGTTTATGTCTTCTTGGTGGATTCTTCCCTTGAGTATTATGAAGTGATCTTCTGGGTCTTTATTTATAACCCCTTTTTAAAGTCTATTTTGTCCAATATGAGTATCACTATCCTGGCTTTTTCCCCCCTGTTTGTTTGCTTGGAAAATTTGTTTCCAGCCCCTTACTTTCAGTTTGTTTAGGTCTTTTGTCCTCAGGTGGGTCTCTGACATGTGTGGATCATGCTTTCTTATCCATTCAGCTATGCTATGTCTTTTGATTGGAGCATTTAATCCATTTACATTTAAGGTTATTGTTGATAGGTACTTATTCATTGCCATTTTCATATCTATGTTCCTCTCTCTCTCTCTCTCTCTCTTTTCCTTCCTTTCCTTAAAGCAGTCCCTTTAGCATCTCTTGCTAGAGGTGGATTGGTGGAGGTATGTTCTCTTAGACTTCTTTTGTCTGAGAAGCTTTTTATTTGGCCTTCCATTTCCATTGAGAGTGTTGCTGGATAAAGTAGTCTTGGTTGCAGGCCTCTGGTTTTCATTACTTGGAATATTTCTTGCCATTCCCTTCTGGCTTGGAGCATTTCCATTGAGAAGCCAGCTGCTAGTTTTATCGGGGCTCCCTTGCATGTTACTTCCTGTTTTTCCCTTGCTGCCTTTAAGATTCTATCTTTGTCTGGGAATTTTGCCATTTTAATTATGATGTGTCTTGAAGTGGGCCTATTTAGGTTTCTCTTTATTGGGATTCTCTGTGTTTTCTGGATTTGTGTGACTTTTTCTCTCATCAAATTAGGGAAATTTTCCATCATCACTTTTTTAAACAGGTTTTCTATCACTTGCTTTCTTTCTTCTCCTTCTCGAATCCCTATTATACAGATATTACTACATTTCATGTTGTCCTGCATTTCCTTTAATTTCTCTTCATTCTTGAGAATGAAGCCTCTTTTCCTTGCCTCACTTGTTCTGGGTGTTTTCTTCTACCTTGTCCTCCAGCTTGCTAATCCAATCCTCTGCTCTGCTTCATCGAGCCTGCTTTTGATTCCTTCTACTGTGTTCTTCAATTCAGAAATTGTATTCTTCATTTCCTCTTGGCCCTTGTTGATAGTTTCTATTTCATTTTTCATGTTGATATAGTTTGCTGTGAGTTCATTGCAGTTTCCCTGTAGTTTTTGGTAATTCACTGTGAACTCATTGAACTTCCTGATAACCACTGCTTTGAACTCAATATCTGATAGCTGAGTTGGCCTCTATTTCATTTAGCATTCTTTCTGAGGCTTTCTCCTTTCCTTTCATTTGGGGATTGTTTCTTTGTCTTCCCATTGTTCGTGAGACTCTTCTTGTTAGCCTCTGCTTCTTAAATTTATATTTTCTGACTCCCTGGGTTTATGGTGTGAACTTCTATGATAGAATACCTGTGAGATTCGGTGGTGCAGTTTCCTTGATCTCTCAAGCTCACTGGTCTTGGGCTGTCGTTTAAGTTGGCTCTGTGTTTGTCTTTGGGTTTTGATTGTTATTATGTCTTTCTTTGGTGGGTCCTTTTCACCAGCTGGTTAACTGAGGGTCACTCTGTCCACCACCTCTCGTATTCTGTTGTGCAGGTGTGGGCAGGTTGTGTTGAAGCTGGTTCTTCTGTGTGTTCAAGGTTTTGGGGATTCTCTTTTGCTCTTGTTCAGTTGTTTGTTCTTGGTAATTTCTCCACTATTTAGCTGTATTTCCAGATAGGTCCTGGATTGAGGCTAGTGTGGATTCCACTCCTTCCTTCACCATTTTCTGTTGTTATCTGTTGGTGGTTTCTTTGTTGTTGGGTTTCCTCTTCCAGCAGGTATCCTGGTGTTGACAGCTTTCACCTACTCTTTTTTGTGAGCAGTTGGAGGGGGAAGGCAAAATGGTTTAAGACAGCAAGAGAGTACTTTATGATATTTACAGTAGCAGCCAGTAGAGAAGAGATAGGAGATCCTTTGGCTATGTATAGTGTTAATCATGATATTCCCACCAACTACCCACTTTTTAGAAAGGATGGAATGAAGCTAAGACTGTTGTTGGGGAGAAAAGGGTTGTGAGTTGGATCTAGAAGGTAGTGAGGTTGTAGGAGTTCAGATTCTGATGTAAGGTGAGAGTAAAAGATAGAAAATAGGTGTAATGTGTGAGAGAATAGAGTTAACCACAACAGTAATAGAGTTCAGGAAACTGTGAAGTGGGCTAAGATGTGGGAGGGGTGTTGTGTAGTATTTACAATAGTATAGAAACAGCTATTATTTATAATAATAATGGAGCAACCATCATACGACAGAATATGTAATCTTGATAACCAGAATAGGATATACAGGACCTTGAGTAGTGTGCTAATCAAACACAAGTGAAATGACGGACAATAAATTAGCAATACACTATGAAAGAGAGAACAGGGGAAACCTGTCAAAGGATACAATATAACCAGCCAAGCAAAGGAGACTAAACAGAAAGAAGGGGAATACAAAAATACTATTAAAGTAAAAGATGTAAGAATAATTGAAAAATCATAATGCAAATATGCAATAACTTGCAGGTTCTCTGTAATAGCAAAGTGAAGTTGTCTCACTGTCTCAGCTCTTGGGATGCCCCCTCTTTGAGTCCAACTCTGCTCTTTTCACAGTTCCAGGTTTTTTGGTCTTACTTGCGGTATTTAAAAACAAAAAAAGAGAAGAAGAAGAAGGAAGGAAGAAGAGATAAAAGGGGAAGAAGGGAAGAGGAATAAAACAAGAGGAATAAAAGGGGAGAGAGGAAGAAGGAGTTAGTTTTTTTAAATAATAAAAATAATAAAGAATTACTCAAAAGAAAAAAAGCCTCCTGCTGGTTTCAAACTGGCCAAGCCAGTTTTGCTGTTCTTCCTGTCTGCAGTAGCTGAGGGGTGATTAATTTAGTTTCTCTCTATTCCTGATCTGCAGTCAGTCAGCCTCCAGCCCAGTTCCCCAGTATCCTCCCATCCCTCAGGTTTAGGCACGCACTCTTGCCAAGTTTATGGGAGTGTTCGCAGAGCCTTCCACACCACCTTGGGAGAACAGCGCTGCTCAGTTTGGAGGAGGCCGGAGTGACTGCTGCAGGAGAATGCCCTAAACAGTCGCCAAGTGTCTCTTTTTTCACTTTCTCTTTTTGAGAAATTCCTCCTGCTCAAGCCTGCCACTCCATACAGAGGCCTGGACTCTCATACAGCCCAATTCTCCAACCAAACCAAGGAATATCTGGGTCAGGGCCCATCACAGCCCATCTCTCCCCAGCTGGCATCTACACCTTCAGTGAGTACTCACAGGCCCTGTGTGTTTGCCTCTTAGTCCTTATTCCCCTCTCTGCAGACTTCTAGCAACCAGGTCTCTCCCAGTGCTGCTCAAGCCTTGTTTGGCAGGGGAGGGAGCCCTTGACTCAGCTCTCTCCCAAGAACCCTGTGGCAGACCTGGCAGGTGCTGGGCCGGGGCCTGCAGCCACCACACTGTTCCCAGGGACCTTATTGCCCTGAAGCACTCTTTACTGTCGAGTTTTTCAACGTCCTCTACAATTTTTGGTCTCCTATCTTCATACATGCTGGGGTACTATTGGCTGTTCGCTCTGTTCCTCGATAGATCAACTAGGTATTTCACCCATGTGAAGGGGGAAGTGGGCTCCACTCCCACTTACCTCGCCACCATCTTCCTCAATAATTAATTTTTAAAAGTTTTTTAAGTTGCCCAGAGGAAGAAGCAGTGATAACTGTCCACGGAGATTCATTAGGAAAGACTCCAAAAGAAGCATTTCCATCTGAGTTGAGTTTCAAAGGATGAGTAGGAGTCTTCTTGGGCACAGAGACATTTCTTGGTAGAGGAAACTGTAGGGGTAAAGATCTTGAGACTTAGCTTGTTTGAAGGATTTCAAGTGTTTCTTACTGCAGGCAGCCATGGAGTCAAGGACAGGTTAGAGATTTAAGGCCAGTGCTTTACCTGAGTTTCTGTAACCTTTGGGCATACTGATAAAATGAAGTGAGTTGTTCACTGATTACTCACAGAACATGAACTCAAGGGTGGTCAAAGTGGGAGTTTCCATGAGGCTTTGCCAAATGTTAAGTTGAGAGGTCACCTGCAGTTTGAGCACAGATGGCCTTTCTACTGGCTCAGATCTGGCCCCACCCCCTCTCCCACTATATAAACAGCCAGTCTCATTGAATATCTACTGGGTGGGAAGGGAAATTTCTCACACATAGGCCTGCTGAGAAGAGCACACGCTGCTGCAAGGAAAATTCAGAGGAGAGAATCTTGGGAGGAAAGTGGTCATGGACCTGATCCCAAGCTTTTCCACAGAAACCTGGTTTCTCCTGGCTACCAGCCTGGTGCTCCTCTATCTGTGAGTAAACTGTCCAGGCTCATGTTCTCTGAAATCTTGGACTTGGGGAGCTCATCAGCCCCCCTTTCCCTTCTCTGTTTTAAAGATCCAACAGTCAATAAAGGGGAAGTTGTTTAAATTTGGGGGGCTACAAACACCAAAG
>NW_028095791.1:0-689 GCF_014824575.4 Sturnira hondurensis
CTGATAAGTGCTTCAGCCTGAGGCAAAGCAGCATGTCTCTGCCATGAGACTAGATTGGAAGAGAGCAAGTCTCTGCCATTGGTTTTTCTTCTGATCAGAAACCCTGTGTACCTGAAGACCTAGCAAAGGTCGCCTGTAGCCGGTTGGGGAGAGTACCTTTGCCACCTGGGACCCAGGAAGGGTCATTTAGGGCTGATAAGTGCTTCAGCCTGAGGCAAAGCGGCATGTCTCTGCCAAGAGACCGGGCCTGAAGGAGCATGTCTCTGTGAGGCACCAGTGGACGCATTGGTGCAAGAGAATGCCTCTACCTGTGTATTGTTTCGGAATTCTGTGTTCCAGGTTTTGCTCTATATCTGCTCTGAAAAGGAAATTGAGGATTCCAGAAAAGGTTAGAACTTCAGAAAGTGAATAAGGAAAAGGTTTATAAATATTATAGAAAGTCTGTGGGAAGTTATAAAAATAAATAGAACTGTAAAAGTTTTAGAAAGAAATTATATAGTGTTAGTATAGAAGGTATAAGGCATGGAGATGCATCTGGATGGGTATTAGAAGGAGAAGGATTTTCCATTATGCTTTGTATTTTTCTCCCTACCTGATCCCTCCAGAATTTGGCACTCTGAAGGAATGAATAATAATGTAAGGTTTCTTTGCATAAAACCAATAAGACCAGTCATTAACAGTAGTTTTGT
>NW_028095792.1:0-1776 GCF_014824575.4 Sturnira hondurensis
CCCCCCTTGTCTATTTTCTACCTACCGTCTATGCTACTTATTCTCTGTACCTTCCCCCCTTCTCCTCCTCCCACTCCCCTGTTGCTAACCTAACCCTCCATGTGATCTCCATTTCTATGGTTCTGCTCCCCATCTAGCTGTCCTCTTGGTTTGATTTTGTTTTAGGTGTGGTTATTAATAACTGTGAGTTTGTTGTCCTTTCACTGTTCATCTTTTTTATCTTCTTTTTCTTAGATAAGTCCCTTTGACATTTCATATAATAAGGGCTTGGTGATGATGAACTCCTTGAATTTGACCTTATCTGAGAAGCACTTTATCTGCCCTTCCATTCTAAATGAAGGCTTTGCTGAATAGAGCAATCTTGGCTGCAGTTCTTTGGATTTCATGACTTGGAATACTTTTTTCCAGCCCCTTCTTTCCTGTAAGGTCTCTTTTGAGAAATCTGCTGACAGTCTGATGGGCACTCCTTTGTAGGAGACTGTCCCCTACCTCTTGCTGCTTCTAGAATTCTCCCCTTCATTTTAATCTTGGCTAATGTAATTATAATGTGCCTTGGTGTGTTTCATCTTGGGTCCAACTTCTTTGGGACTCTCTGAGATTCCTGGATTTCCTGGAAGTCTATTTCCTTTGCCAGACTGGGGAAGTTCTCCTTTATTACTTGTTCAAATAAGTTTTCCACTCATGGCTGTGCCTCTTCCCCTCCTGGTACCCCTATAATTCGGATGTTGGAACATTTAAAGATGTCCTGGAGGTTCCTAAGCCTCTCCTCATTTTTTAAAAATTAACCTGTATTTTAAAATACAGGTTTCTTCCTTCCAAGTCTACTTGTTTCTTCCTTCTTCTCTGTTTGTTTTTTTCTTTCTTCCTTCTGGTCCACTCCCTTGATTTGAGTCCCAGTTTCCTTTCCATCACTATTGGTTTCCTGTGCATTTCCCTTCATTTCAATCAGTTTAGCCTTCATATGTTCCTTTAATTTGTGGGTAAATTCAGCCAATTCTGTGAGCATCCTAATCATTGTATTTTGAACTGTGCATCTGAAAGGCTGGCTATTTCTTGGTTACTTAGGCTCTGGAGCTTTGAGCTGTTCTTGAGTCATAATGTTTGGTCTGTTTGCACCTGTTATGTTTGAGGGGGCAGAGCCTTATGTGTTCACCAGGGCTAGGCAACCCAGTTGCTGGGTTGTGACACTGTATGTAGGTGTGGGGTCAGAGAGGGGAAAAAATGGTGCTTTGCTCCACTCTGCTCTCTCTCAGATTTCTCTCCCCTCTGCAGCTTCCCACAAGCAAATTGGGCCCCACTTGCGCTGGTTCCCAGGTGTGTGGGCTCATGTACTCTCCAGGACCCTGTGGGTCTCTTCAATGAACTCTCTGTGGGCCTGAGAGCTTCTCCCAGCCCCCCGACCCAGACAAAGTCTTTCCAGTTGGTGCTTTCAGGCTCTAATTCCCATCGCTGGGGCCCTAGCCTGAGCGGTCTATCTCACTGTTCACTCCTTTTCTTGGTTTATTGGTGCACGAATGTGTGACCACAGTCAGCCAGCTGCCCTGCGCTCTCACTGGGTCCACTCATCGCCACCCCATGCCTGTGATCTGCCAACCGCCTCTGCTTCCACTCCTGGGTCAGTCAGTCAGAACAATCTTTCCTGCCCAACCCCACTCCACCGCTGACTCTGCATCTCTTACCAGTCTGGCTGAGTGAATCATTGTTGTCGGATTTCCGTACAGTTGAATTTTCACTGTTTTGGCTGTGTCCTTGTTTCTCAAACTTAGCTGTCTTTAA
>NW_028095793.1:0-560 GCF_014824575.4 Sturnira hondurensis
AGGGCGGAAAATGTTTTTAATGAGCCGGATTACCTACATCGGGCGTCCTCTGCGCCTGCGTCTCCATTCACTGCCCTTACCGTTTAGTAGACCCCTCCTGCTGCGCTGCGCGTGCAGGAGGAAGAATGGCAGCTCCTGGCGTTGTGCCTCCTGCCCCCTATCATCACCTCCGGCCAGGCGCCCCACTCAGTTCACGGCGTCTTTTCCCAAGTCCCAGCGTGTAACCTCACCAGCCGTCTGACCCAGGTCTGACGTTAGCCTGTCCCCGCACCTCATTCCCCCGGCCCCCACTCATGGCAGGTGGAGTCAGGGGAACATGTACAGATTTTCCTTTTGACTCTAAACTTTCAAAGTTCCTTTTATTTCACTGAGGAAAGGATCATTTCCTTTAGTGCTGCAACAATAGCACCAAAGTGGCGACGGTTACCGGCTTCCGTGGCTGCCAGTCTGGCGAAGCCTACATCTCCCAGCTGCCCGCCAGTGTAATACAGACCTCCCCCTGGGGGGGGGGGGTGCTGGGAAGGAAGGAAAGGGCGTTTTCGGGTGGGGGGTGGGGCGGC
>NW_028095794.1:0-792 GCF_014824575.4 Sturnira hondurensis
AGAAATCTTTTGAAGTGTTTCTATCATACAACTCAAGCAACATCCTAGTCAGTGGGATCCCAGCCCTCCAGATTTCTGCCATTCATTTGGGAACGGAAGTTCATTGGGTTCCTGTCGGCCACAGCGAGTTCTGTGGTTGAAAATCCAGCACTGGGATAATTTCGGACTTCCGCCGAGATGGCGGTGTAGGTGGAAACACTGTGCCTTCTCCCACAACCAAATCTGAATACAACAAAGGTTTAGTAAACAAAGATGCAGCCAAAGAACAGAAAATTGAACTATACGGAAGTCCGACAACAACAACGAACCGTTCAACTGGGACCAGTAAGATGGGTGGAGCCAGCAGCTGAGCGGGCAGGAAAGATCCCCTGACCCCAGGCGCCCAGGCAGCCGGGGTAGCATTGGATGGACCCAGTGAAGGCGCAGGGCGGCAGGCTGGCCGCGGTCACACATTCGCACACAGATAAACCATCAGTGAGATGGACCACGCAGGCCCCAGCGGCAAACCCAGTGAGGGCGCAAGGCGTTGGGCTGACCACGGTTGCACATTTGCGTGCAGTAGGACAGACCACGCAGGCCACGGCGATGGGAGGCAGCAGAGGGGACCACCATTGCTTTCCTTTGACCCCGCCCCCACGTACAGCATCACAACCCAGCGACTGAGTTGCCCCACCCTGATGAACGCCTAGGGCTCCTCTCCTCATACGTAGCAAACACGAACAGTCCAAAATATGGCTCATGAAGAACTCAAAGCCCCAGAGCCGATAACTCTAAGTGACCAAGAAATAGCGA
>NW_028095795.1:0-1193 GCF_014824575.4 Sturnira hondurensis
AAAGCACTTGCTTGCTTTGGTTTGTATTCCATCTTTTTCAGTGGCAGAAAAATATATATCACAGGACTATTTCGATCCAAATAATTTGGTTGCAGACATGGAGGTATAGTATTCCTTTTGTATGTTTCAAAATGTTAACAAAATCCCTAGTGTTGAGAAAACTGTTTGTGTCCTGGACGCTCACCTGGAATCCTATGGGTATGCACTTAGAATTAAAGCCTTGCTTCCAAGTAAAAAACCAAGGTCTCTGAAGGTAGAAAGACATAGGCTTGAGAATCATAGAGGAGTGAGTGGAAGGTGGGTTTAAGATGAGCTCTGACTGACAAGGGTCTTAGGGGCAAGGCAGATGCAGCTTAAGTGTGTGAGACAGGAAGTCAGCTTGCTGGGCCAGTCCAGGCTGACAGCCTGCACAAGCCCTGTGAAGCATTATCTGCTATGCAGCAAAAGGAGAGAATGCCACTCATTCTAGGGTGGTATTCAAGTCCTGCTTATTTCCCCTTCCAGGTTTTACTGGTGGCACAGAAGAAGTCTGGTAAAGCTTGTTCTGGGGAAAGTGATGAGGTTTAGAACAGAAATACGTGGAGTGAAGAGGATCCTGGGTAGGAGTTTCCTGAGAGACAAAAGGATGGTGACAGAGAAGACCAAGCAGAAGAACTGCATAAAGCCACTTACCAAAGCATCATAGACATCTACATAAAACCGCTGCTAAACCGTCTTAGAAATCCAAATGTAAAGCCATATAAACACTGTTATTGATTCTGATTATCTTAAGTGAAGATGCATTTAATACTGAGTTGTTAGCCCTGACTGGTGTAGCTCAATGCATTGAGCATGGGCTGCAAACCAAAGGGTCTGCCGTTCGATTCCCAGTCAGGGCACATGCTGGGTTGTTGTCCAGGTCCTTAGGACGAGGCACTCGAGAGGCAGCCACAGTGATTTTTCTCTCTCTCTCTTTCTCCTTCTCTTCCCCTCTCTGTAAAATTGAAGAAATAGAAATCTTTTTTAAACAATACTAGGTTATTATAATGAGGGGGTCCCAAAGAAGCCAAAAAGAATGAAGCTATACCAGCCCTAAACTGAAGCTGGTAATTCTACATTGGCTGATGGGCTGCTGTGGGCATCAGAGAAAGGACCATTTACTACAGGAACTGCCGTCAACGCCAGACTACTGAAGAAGGGCCCTGCTGCTCCTG
>NW_028095796.1:0-1020 GCF_014824575.4 Sturnira hondurensis
TTTCCTGTTTCTGTGTTGATTTTCAGCATCCTGCGTGCCCTTTGATTTCATACTTCTATTGTACTTTTGTTGTGCTAAGTATGTTTCAAGACGTATTTTGGTTTCAACCATCTGAATTCACAGCTTTAAGTGCATCTGGTTTGAGATATTCATATATAAAAATATGAAGCATCTATCATTTCTTCCCATTGCTTTGGGTATTTTATTGGTCGAGACCTGCCTTATTTAATAGAGCCACTAATTATTTATAGCTACTTCAGTGTGAATGAATTAAAATGTTATAAAATGTAAAATTTGCTCTCTCCATCATATGAGCACATGAAAGTTATCAATACTAACAAACAGCTAAGTGGCTGTCATTGAACAATGAAGGTTATGGAATATTTTCATCATTGAAGAAAATTGTATTCTCAATGCTGCTCTACACTGAATGCTAGAGGTAAAGAAAGAAAAGCATGCTCCCAACTTTGTTCTAGCTAAAAGTTGAATGACTTTTGTATTTCTGTTTGTGATTATACTGAGGTATTAACTTTTCTGTACAACCTAACATGTTTTTCTCTCTCTTTCTGCTAAATGTTGTGGATCACATTTATGTGATTTTATTATAGGCAATTTCAAGTATATTTATTCAAGAATAGTTATTTTTTATTATTTTATTAAACTTGCTGGGGTGTCATTGGTTAATAAAATTATGCAGGTTTCGAGTGTACAGTTCAATGACATATCATCTGATGTATATTGCATTGGAAGCTCACTACCCCAAGTCCAGTCTTCTGTCACTATATACTTGGCCACCTCTACCCTTCTCTAACCAAATCCCCAATCCCTCTTCCTCAGATTACCACCGTATTGCTGTTCGTTTCTGTGAGGTTTTGTTTGTTTCTTTGTCGTGTTTGTTCATCAGTTACTTTTAGTTTTTTATCCCCTATATGAGTGACGTAATACGGTTCTTGACAATTTTTGTCTTTTTTCACTTAGCATATTGTTTTCAACATGTATCTATGGCAGTCTTTTACCTTT
>NW_028095797.1:0-1197 GCF_014824575.4 Sturnira hondurensis
AGCACGAGGACATGATAGCTGAGGTGAGGTTTATGTCCTTTAAAGACAGGAGCAGAGAGACAGATGAGAGTGGGGCTGCTCATAGGTGGAGGGCAGAGCCAAGGCTCAGCCCCATGGTGATGATGGGCAGCCCCTGGTTGTGACTGTCCTGTTAGGTAGGTGCCAGGAACTCACAAGCCCTTGGAGACTGAGGCTCTGCCTGGCACTCCGACCCAGCTGAGTCTCCAGCCCAGGGCCCTGCTCCTCCCATGGCACAGCTTCGTCCTCCAGTGAGGAGGAGGGACCCCTTCCCCAGGTACGAGGAAAGGAGTCGAGGACAGGGGTTCATGCAGCCAGGTTCCCCGTGACCGTGGGTCATCTGTTCATCCCTTGGTGCCACCTTCTTAACTGTAGAGTAGGGTGACAGTGGTGCTACCCCTACCCAGTTATCTGAGGATTGAATTCTAGGATCCGTGGATCATGCTCATTCCAGGGCCGAGCCTGGGACCAGGGTGTGCATACCCATGCCAGTTGTTCCTGCTCCTGGTATTCATTTCTCTCAGCTCAGGTGAGGGCCGGGATGTCTGCTGACAGTGGACACCAGTGGGGTAGGAAGAGGATGGAGGAGGGTGGTACCCAAAGGGGTCCAGAGGAGACACCTGACAGGATTATCTGAGGTCACATGGTGTCCCCAGGGCCCAGCTCAGGCCGGATCCCAAGGATATGCACTCTACAGCCCGGGGCGAGGGGCCACAGTGCTTGGGGACCTGCAGTGCCTTGGAAGTGGCAGGGCAAGGCAGCTGAGAGTGTTGAGACGAGTGGGGAGAAGAAGCAAAGCCCAGGATGGTCATTGCTGGGAGAGGACTAGAACCCGCCTGCCCGGGGTGAAGCCGAAGGTCCCTCCTTCCGCACTCTGTGCTCCCCTGGCCTCAGTGGCCTCCTTTGTAGAACTGACCACACCCTGTCCTGACTTCCTTTCTGTAGCTGTCCCCACCTTCTTCCTTGAGGCCCCAGAGACTCCATTTGATAGATGAGGCATCCCCATCGCCAGCCCCTTTCCTTGGGCCTGCCAGCTGACTGCTTGGTGATAGGAAGGAGGAGCCAACACTCTCTGGTCCCCCACCATCCCTGTCAGTGGGGTTCCTGGGTCCCCGGGGGGCAGTGCATGGAGGTCAGCCCACAGGCCATGAGCTTGGAGGGCTGGTGCATGATGCTTAT
>NW_028095798.1:0-509 GCF_014824575.4 Sturnira hondurensis
TAATGATGTTGATTCTTTCTCACCATGAACATAATATGTGCTTCCACCAATTCCTATCTTCTTTTTCTTTCTTCATTGTCTTATAATTATCCAATTACAGGTCTTTTACATCCTTGGTTAGGTTTATTCCTAGGTATTTTACCCTTTTGTAGCAATTCTGAATGAGATTGTTTTCTTAATTTCCCCTTCTATTAGTTCATTATTGACATATTAAATGCAACTGATTTCTGGACATTAATTGTGTATCCTGCTAATTTGCTGAATTTATTTACCAGTTCTAGTAGTTTCCTGTTGGAATCTTAGGGTTCTCTTTATACAGTATCATGTCCTCTGCAAATAAGGAGAGTTTTACTTCTTTTTTTCTTTTTTTAAAATATATTTTATTGCTTATGCCATCACAGTTGTCCCCCTTCCCCCCTTCATTCCCCTCCACCCTGCACACCCCCTCCCACCCACATTCCCCCCCCCTTTAGTTTGTGTCCATGCATCATAAGTTCTTTAGCTTCTAC
>NW_028095799.1:0-671 GCF_014824575.4 Sturnira hondurensis
CCACTGTCAGGTATTTATCCAAGAGGATAAGCTGAGTACACCTAAAAGGATATCATCAAGGTAATAGAGTGTAAGATTTTAAAAACAGAGACAATAACATATTATGTGCTGAATAAATGTTTTAGAAGAATTCACGGAGGAAATGGAGTTGCCTAGTGTCTTGGAAAATTTCACCATGTTCCTGTAGTTGGCAGTTTGGGTTGATGAACAAAGCTGGTACTGATGGACCTGACATGTCCACTCACAGGAAGCTCTTTTCTGGGACCATCTTGAATTGGTGACATTCAAATTTCAGCTTTTTTGATTGTTGTACTTAGGATGTCATGCTCCAAGGGAGTCAAGAATCACAATGCTGAAGATGGCAAGGTTTTTCTCTTGTTGTTTTTTTCTGGTGTTGTTGATTTATTAAAACAGGGTTCTGACATGATATATCATGCCTGAAAAAAGTATTACTGCATCAAAATTCAGGAATATGCTGTGATTTTGCATTTTTTTCTATCCCAAATATTTCAGCATCAGAGTTCTTAAGAAGTCAAACGAATGACAAATAAGTGTCAAGAAAGAATAATGCGTTTCATTTAAGGAGTGATCCACTATACTCATTCCAGTTTCTGCATGCAACAGGGAAGAAAACTCTCCACAGGTCACACACACACACACACACACACACA
>NW_028095800.1:0-1375 GCF_014824575.4 Sturnira hondurensis
GGGTCTGTCAGTTGCAGGCGAGAAAGGAAATAAATAGGGGGAAAGCTTTTGCAAGCTTCTGGACCTTTGCACTTGGGGTCAGTTGATGACAACTTGGGAGAGACTTCCTGCTAAATGGTTTGGGACGCTTAGGGGGCTTCCAGAAGATAAGTGGCCAACTTCTAGGTCAGATACTGGAATTAAGAACAAAGGCCATAGAGGCACGAAAAAGGGTGTTTTTCCCTTACTTTCATGGGACTTTCTGTCATTTTAAGTTTTCCTTCATTCAATTCATTCCATTCCATTCCATTCCATTTCATTTCTTTCATTGCATTGTCTTTCTTTCAAACATTTATGGGGTACTGTCTTGGGTATGGCATTGCTATATTTAGGCCCTTAGAGTGTTGGCTTGTTGTCTCATGGTCCCAGGGTGGTTCCAAGCAGGAGAAGGGGAAGGGCAGAAGGGACCACAGGATGGTACCAGCAGACCGTCGTTCCTAGCTGTAAGGGGAGCAAGAGCATCACCAGGAGCCCCATCCTGGTTTGTGCTTATTTCTTATTCACCAGAACTGTTTCCGAGCTGGAAGGTGGCCAGGAGCTCTGAGTGGGGGTTGGGTTAGCCACTCGTGGTGTGGGCTGCAAACACTGCCTGAAGGTTCTATAGTCCTGGGGGAGCAGCGGGGCCCTCACGTGCATGGAGAGCTCTGGCCAGTCGGCCAGCTTCGTGAGGCCTGCAAAGAGGTCGTCCCTCGGGTAACGTGTCCCACATAGTCCCCTGGGACGACAAATTACAAAAAGCCACGGACATCGTTTGCTTGATCTCGCTCGGATCTTCAGGACCCAGGTCAGGGCCTGGTGGTACATTACCCCTACACAGGAAACATTTATGAATGAACAAACTGCCCATCAAAGCATGTGGATTTCAGCGGGCTGAGGTATTCAGGGAAGGGGAGATCTGGGTAATTGGATTTTCTGGCAGCCTGAGGGTGAAGCAGAAAAGCTTATAATTTCAAATTAATTCCAGCAACACTGAGTGCCTTCCACATCCAAGGTTTCAAGGCAAAAAAAAAAAAAAAAAAGTCATACACAGGTGTACCTCGTTTTATTGCACGTTGCTTCATCATGCTTCACAGAGGTGTTGTTTTACAAGTTGAAGGCAAGGTCTTTCCCCAGCAAAAAGATCACAGCTTGCCTTGCTGAGATACTTGCTTCAAGGCAGTGGTCTGGAACCGAACCTGCCATATCTCTGAGGTGTGCCTGTGTGTTCACAGTCTTGGCAGGAGAAATGGCAGTCAGGATAACCCAGGAACCTTAATGAGGGACCACTTATAAAGGAATAGCGGGATTAAGAAAACCAACAAGAAATGGCAGAGTCCCCCCCCCCCCCCCCCCCCCC
>NW_028095801.1:0-3475 GCF_014824575.4 Sturnira hondurensis
CCGACACCAGTGAATTCTTGGCCCTCACAGGTGTGAGGCTCCGCTCACCGGGGTAGACAGTCTTTTGCACACACTTCAAGACAGAACCTTTAACATCAAGTCAGACTTAACCCAAGTATGAGATAATACCTATTTTTGTTTGGTTTTAAGAAAACAAAGGAGCAAAATATAATTTATGTGGAAGATATCCAAGATTGCCTGTTTTAGTTACAATGAACTATTTCTAACAAAGGAGCAATCACCTGGAAAAAAAACTAAATAAAGTCTTTATTTAAAATTAAAGGAATTCTCTTTGAAGTCTTAGGAAAATTACCAATGAAGCTAGGACGGAAAAGTCAGCTTCAGAAAGAGAGTGAGAAGCTCATTGGAATGAAACTAAGTCTCTGCCTTTTCCCCTCGGGCCTTTTGCCACTTCTTGGCAAGGACAAGAGAGTGAGAGGCTAGGAAGAGGGCAGCTGCTAGGAGTCAGAGAAAACAGCAACACTTTAAGTAAGAAGAAATGGAAGAGGAAGGAGAAAGAAGAGGGTGAGGAAGAGGAAGAGGAGAAGGACAGGAGGTTGTTTTTATGGGAGAGCACTAACTTATGTGAATATACAACAGTGTGTGTATCACGACTGTTGTTTTGGGTTTTATCCAGTTTTTCCCTAGTCCAAATGGCATGGCTATGAACTTTGTTTTCACAACTCTTTTTGGATGCATGCACTGCGATGCAAACAGAAGTAGTGCTACCAGGGGACAGGGTCGGTGTCTTTTTAACTTTACGGAAACCGCCAACTGTTAGGGAAGCGGCTGTGCTACACAACAGTCCCCATGGTGCTGTGGGTCCGGCCCAGGAGCTCAGCTGGTTAGAGGTCGCCCTCACCGACCCATGAACGCACATAAGTAAGTGGAACAACAAGTTGATGTCTCTCTCTGTGTCTCCCTTCCTCTCTCTCAAAAATCAAGTAAAATGAAAAGCCACACTGTGGTCTCACACACACTCAGATGTGGAAGACAGAGAAGGAGCAACTTTAAAACTCTCCTTTCTAGGGCTTTTGTCCCTACCTTCTTCCAAGCCATGAATGGCATCTGTGAAGATGGTTGTGGTCACACCAAATGTCACCGCTAGCCTATTCAGTTCTGGCAGCAGAGCCAAGGAGATACTCCAGGGCAGCCCACTCTCATCTCAGACTCACAAGGTCGGGTGGAAATAAATGCTTAGGAAACAAAGAGGGTCAGGAGCTTCCCCCTCCCCAGTCATGCCTATTCCACTCTGCAGCTCTGGGCCCTTTCAAACTGTTTCTTGGTGCTGGCTGTCCATCCCTCCATTCCCTGGCCTGCGTTTTAGTGGACCCGTCAGATGGTCATGGTCAGAGACCTCTGTCAGTGGCTTCGGGGACTGAAGAAGCCCCTTTTGGCCAGAGGCTACTAAAGAGACGTCCCTGTTGCTGCGAGGACACGGGAGAAGCCTTGAGAGGAAAGAGCTTGTGCAGGAAGAGTGAGCAGGCCGGGCGCTTCAGAATACAGGGGAGGGAGGGTGGGCACAGCGGTACCAGCGGTTCCTGGGTGCATTCGAGGAACCTGTGGCTGGTGAGCACACAAGAGCACTGACCGCCAGCGCAGAGAAAAGGGTCCCAGCGGCGCCGCTCTGCAGGAGCGGGGAGGGGCAGAGTCCATGCTGCTGGGCAGTGGGCGGGGGCTCAGACACAGCTACGCTGCCGGGATCAGAGGTGTCTGTGGGGACCACTCTTGCACCTGGGCACGGAGTTCAGCAACTGGAAACCCGGGTTTCATGCGGGATCTCCAAGCCAAACTGTGGGGCCTGCGGGGTCTGGGTGGGTGGAGGAGGGAGGTTTGGGGGAGAGAGTCACAAAAGCACAAGCCAGGGCCTCTTGGAGCCGCATATCCTGGCCCCAGGAATGAACCCGGGTGTTTCTCAGTTCAAAACGTTGATGGCCAGAATAGGCCTAGCAGTTTGTAAGGTTTTCATCTATATGGTCGGGCACAGGAGTTTGCTCTCTTTCCCTAGTGTGGTGGTTATGGCGTCTGCCTTGAAGGCCCAAAGGCCCCAGTTTGAAACCTGGTGGAAACAATCTGTTATCTTTCCGAAGCCAAGCTGCATTTGGTCATTCCCCAAGCCCAAGGGTGGGCTTCGAATACTACCTCAAGCCCCCTCACCACAACAAACCAGGCCTCCTTTCTTGCCTCTGAGGCACATTGCCCACTTATCTTTAGATCCAGAATCCCCCTGACCTTCTCATCTATCACCCCAGTCTTCCTTATAGGCTGAAATCACACACAAAATTGCACCCGACTCCAGGCAGGCTGAACAACTCAGAATTCATGGGCCACCGGGAACGACTTTGCCAGCTGTCTCGGGAGTGGGGATCATCAGCCCTAGGTGGAGCTCCGTTAAAAAAAAATCACAAAAGCAAGGTCCAAAGGGATCGAACTGTTGACAAGCCACTAAACTACACTCCACAGAAAAAATTCAAGAAACTGTGTAAAAATACCGAAACAGCCAGGACTCGCAAAATACACTTTGACACCGTCTGCCATTCAATCAAAGAACGCCAGCCATGCCAAGAGGCAGGAGAAGAGGACCCATGATGAGGAGAAGAACCAATCAGTCCAACTGAACCAGAGCTGACAAGATGTCAAAATGTGCAGAAAGGACTCTAAAACAGTGAGTATTGTAACTGCGCAGTCAGGGGCCCATCCACGTGGTGCCCTGGTGAATGACCCAGCAATTCACGCTGGAAGAGACAGGTTTTTATTTACAGTATTCCAACCGTGGGGGGCGGGGCTCACAGCACTTATGCTCACAGCCCTCCTTTCCCACCAAACCCAGCACTTCCCTTGTTCCCCACAAGGTTATCAGCCAAAACCTCGACCAAGAGTTCCCCATTTCCTTAAGCAGGCTGCGGTCTCCCACACAGTTCTCCAGTCTCTCTGGAAGGCAGAGTTGCCCCCTCACACAGCAGCTCTCTCCTTCAGGATCTGGGGTACATTGTCATCAGCCCCTGTGTTGTAGTCCAGGAAAACACATGTCATGTATGCTGCATCATGGTCAAGTCCAGGAAAGGCACAGGTCCCGAGAGTGCAGAGAGAGCTGGGGTTTGTGAGGCAGCATGTCAGCGTCTTGCAAGGCAGCCCTTGGTGGCTTTGGAGTCCACTGGGGTGGGCACAATCAAAGCAGCATGCCTGTGGCGGGCCAGCCCCTACAGCCCACGTGGCCCGTCTCACTACCCCCAGCCTGCCCCAACCTACCTGCACTACCAGCTTTGGGGCTTTGGGGGCCCCTGGGTCTACACCCCCTTTCAGAACAGCTGTGTTGCACAGAGTGAGGCAGAAATGTGGGACATATATAAAGGCCAGAAATAGAACTTTACAGATGGAAATGATGGTGGGTGAGATAATAAATCCACCAGATGGGATTAACAGCAGATTACAGATTACAGAGGGGGAAAGTTTAGAGAACAGAAAGCCACAAAGG
>NW_028095802.1:0-5304 GCF_014824575.4 Sturnira hondurensis
TATAAGGGACACTGCCATTTTTGAAAATGTCACTCGTCATCAACAAGGTATTGGAGTGCACACTGTCAGGGACAGTAAGTTTCCATAACTGCCTGTAATGATGAAATTACTCAAGTCCCAGAATCATGTGCACCTTCCTCAAGTTTCATACAACACACAGCCGAGCAGGGCCTGTCACCCAAGCTGGGATGAGTTTCCAGGTCATGGGGTGCTTGGTCCTAAGCTCAGGGCTCTGGTCTGCCCCCAATACAAGCCGTGTTGTTCCTGGACAGGACACACTTGGTGGGTTTGTTCAAATGCTCTTTTATAGCAAAAGATGGGAAAAGAAAAGACGTTAAGATTACCAACATCTTTCCAAAAACAGTTATAGGTTCCAAATACATTTTCTAGAAAATAGGCAAATAAACCAAGAAAAAAGTGAAATGGGGTCAAAATGAAGTAGCGTCATGACTTACAAGAGATGGTGGAGGGGTAAGCAAGACTGTCTCCAGGGAGCTGGTAATAAACTTGCCCTTGTCATCATGGTCCGCTCTTCACAGACCATTTTAAAGGGTCTTCTTTCTACAGACTTTTGGGGCATCTGGTTGCCCTGCTCTGGGGGGAGTCACTCAGAACTTCCCTTTCACCCAAGTCAGTTCTGTAGCCAACAGGTGAGCACGGACTCCATTGGACCATGGTCCAAAAGCACTGTTCTCCCTAAATATGTCTTCCAGGCTGTGTTCCATATTTGGGGCTTCCTCTTCTTGTGGATTATGCTCCATCAACACAGTTGTTTTGTATTCAGCATGGTGGACCGTGAGCCCTTAGTTGTGTTCCAGGGAAAGGAGAGCATTCACACTGCGTGCAGATCCCTCTCACCTTGCAGCTTGGGTGCTGCATGGATGTTAATTTTGCACCTTTGCTGCAGCCTGTGGGGGTGACCACGGTGATCACTATAGGGATTCAGCAAAGCTCAGAGTGCAAGATATCCCTGGGTGGGGCACTTTTGGCCAAGACAGAGGCATAAGTAGATACACTTTGCCTCCTCGCCCAACCAAAAGAAGGACAACAACACATTAAAAAACAAAAAATAACCAGAACTTCCAGAAAATCAAACTATTTGGAGGTCCAACAACCAAGAAGTTATAGAAGAAACATTGATCCAGACTCTTGGGAGGGGCAGAGATGGGCAGCTGGGGCAGAGAGGACTCATGGCAAGGTGGTGGCTGGAGGACTAGATGAGGCAGCTCCTGGCACAGTGGTTGGCCCCACATTTGCATGCAGATAAATCTGGAGGAACAACTGGGGAGAGAGACAGACCATGCAACCCAGGTCTCCAGTGCAGGAAAAGAAAGCCTCAGAACCTCGGGAGTAACTCCCAGCCTCACAGGACAGTCTGTGGGAGAGACCCACGGGGTCCTAGAATGTACAAAAAAAATCTGCCTGGGAATCAGCACCAGAAGGGCCCAACTTGCTCATGCGTGGCAGAGGAAGTGACTGAAAGCCCACTGAGAGCTGAGCAAGCAGTATTGTTCCCTCTTGCACCCCTTCCCCACAAGCAGCATCACAGTACGGTCATGGGGGTTACCTTGCCTTGGCAAATACCGAAGGCTCTGCCCCTTACTATGTAACATGTAAGCCAAGACAAAAAAATATGGTCCAAATGAAAGAGCAGATCAAAGCTCCAGAGAAAAATACAACTAAGTGATCAAGAGGTAGCCAATCTGCCAGATGCACAGTTCAAAACACTGGTAATCAGGATGCTCACAGAATTAGTTAAAGGTGGTCACAAAATAGAAGAAAAAGTGAAGGCTATGAAAGGTGAAATAAAGGAAAATATACAAAGAATGAACAGTGAAGGGAAGAAAACTGGGATTCAAATAAACGGTTTGGAGCAGAAGGAAGAAATAAACATTGAAGCAGAACAGAATAAAGAAACAAGAATTCAAAACAATGAGGACAGGCTGAAGAACCTCCAAGACAACTTTCAACGTTCCAACATCAGAACCATACGAGTGCCAGAAGGAGAAGAGCAAGAGCAAGAAAGTGAAAACTTATTTGAAAACATAGTGAAGGAGAATTCTCCAATCTGGCAAAGGAATCAGACTTCCAGGAAGTCCAGGAAGCTCAGAGAGTCCAAAAAAGTTAGACCCGAGGAAGCACACACCAAGACACATCATCATTACATTAGCCAAGATTAAAGATAAAAAGAGAATCTTAAAAGCAGCAAGAGAAAAGGAGACAGTTACTTACAAAGGAATTCCCATAAGACTATCAGCTGATTTCTCAAAAGAATCCTTGCAGTCTAGAAGAGGCTGGAAAGGAGTACTTGAAGTCATGAAAGGCAAGGACCTACATCCAAGATTACTCTATCCAGCAAAGCTTTCATTTAGAATGGAAGGACAGATAAAGTGCTTCCCAGATAAGGTCAAGTTAAAGGAGTTGATCATCATCAAGCCCTTATTATATGAAATGTTAAAAAGACTTATCTAAGAAAAAGAAGATCAAAACTATGAACAGTAAAATGACAACAAACTCACAACTATCAGTAACTGAACGTGAAAAAATAAAGAAAAATGAACTAAGCAATCAACTACAAGAATAGATTCACAGAAATAGAGATTACATGGTGAGTTGTCAGTGGGAGGGGGAGGAGGAAGGGTAGAATGGGGGGAAAGGTGCATGAAATAAGAAGCACAAATGGTAGGTAGAAAATAGACAGGGGGAGGTTAAGAACAGCATAGGAAATGTAGAAGCCAAAGAACTTATATGTACAACCCATGGACATGAACTAAGGTGGGGGAATGATGGTCGGAGGGGGGTACAGGGCAGAGGGGAATAAATGGGAGAAAGGATGGGACAATTGTAATAGCATAATTAATAAAATATTTTTAAAAAAGTATTACCCAAGAGAGGGAAGACTTGGGGAGGGCGAACACTTCAGTGTCCTGATGAAGGGAGACTCAGCGGTGGTCCGAGAATGTGGACAGAGAGGTTCCCTCAATGGCCACCCTTGCACAAGATTGTCTTCTCAAGTTAGTTAAAAACTTCTGCTCAGGGGACAAGCCATGGACTTGACAGGAGCCCAGACACTTCAAAGACCTCCACGTTCAAATGGGTGGTGTTGGGGATGGGTGGGTGGACTACTCATCAGTAAGGAAAATACTTGGTGTGTCCTGTGCTTGGCACATGCTGGAAGCACCATGGCCTTGAACACCTGTGTTCTAGTCAGGGTCCCAGAGTCCCCTGAGTGGACCCACCACAGGGGTTCACAGGCAGAGCTGTGCCAGGATCACAGAGTCCCAAGAATTGTCCTCCTGCTTCTTCACGCAGCTCGTGGTCCAGCACGATGGAGCGTGGAGAGCCAGCAATTAGAAGTCAGCCCATTGGGCATGCACGTGCGGTGGCACAGAGCCCCTGGGGACAAGAGTAACTAAGACCATGACAAAGAGATGCTGCAGGGCAAGTGACTTCTCCACCTAAATGCTTTGGAACTCTAGGAATGTGTCTGGTGGAGGACTACCACCTTCTACTTCCAAGAGCTGAGTGGGAGTTTTCATTGTATGTAGCAGTCTTTGGGTTGTTTCTGCAAATGTTGATTTAATTAGAAAGTAAAGGAATAAAGGGTAAGACAGGGAGGCCTACAGAAGCCAATGTTTGCAGGTGCACTGTGTGCGAAGAACAGATGTTTGGATTTTCTCCAGAAGACAGTGGTTACCAAAAAAAAAATGCACAAGCAGCAGGTGGTGGTCTCTGAATTTGTGGGACACTATACATGGCAGAAGTGTATGAATTTGAGACATGATAAGGCATTCCAGGACATTCAGCTTGTTGCTCACATTTCAGTAGAGATGGTCATCTCATAAGAGATGTTAAATGTGACCATCTCCTGTAGGTCTCTTGCATCAGACGGAGACCCACAAGAATGTGGACTCTTCCTTTCTGGGCATCATCAGTCTACTCCAGTTATCACACGTCACAAAGACGACAACTCCAGTAGTTGCTCTGTGGTATACGGCATCCCTCAGCGATGTGTATGTGCAGTAGCTGAGAACTTGAGTTCAGGCTAGTGTACCTGGGGAGCTAAGGTTAGAAATTGATTTAATCTGGGTGTTTATCCAAAGAAGTGAAACATTAATTTGAAAGGGTGTATGCATCCTTATGTTCACTGCAGCATTATATATAAGAGCTAAGCTATGGAAGCAAACTAGGTGCTCACCAATAGATGAATAGATAAAGAAGTGGTACATATAGACAATGGAATATTACTCATGCATGAAAAAGATAAATTCTGGCCCTTTGGGACAACATGAATGGACATAGACTCATTGTGCCAAGTGAAATAATTCAGACAGAGAAAGGAAAATGCCATATTATTTAACCAGATTTTTTTCCTTCTTCCCAGCTTTTTGAGGAATAATGACAAATAGGAATTGTGTGTATTTAAGATGTACATCTTGGTGTGTTGGTATATATGTACACTCTGAAAAGAGCACCACACTCAAAATAGTAACATACATTCACACAGTTTCCTTTTTTTTTTCTTTGTGTGTGGGGAGAACACATAAAATTTCCAGTGTATAATTCATTACTTTTTAAAAAGATTTTATTTATTTATCTTTAAAGGGGAAGGGAAGGAGAGAAGAAGCATCAATGTATGGTTGCCTCTTGTGAGTTCCCTGCTGGGAACTGGCCTGCAACCCAGCCATGTGCACTGACTGGGAATCGAACCTCAATCGTGTGGTTCGCAGACCCGCGCTCAATCCCCTGAGCTATGCCAGCCAGGGCACTTTACTTTTAACTATGATCAACACTCTGTACATTAGGTCTCCAGAATGTATTTATCATACAACAGAAAGTTACATGTATTGATCAATATTTTCTTTTCCCCCCAATCCCCAGCCTCTGGTAATCACCACTCTCCCCTATTTCACTTGAGTTCAGATCTCTAAAAAATTTATTCTACCTATGAGGGAAACCGTGTGTGATTTACCTCCCTGTGTCTGGCTCACGTCACTCAGCATACTGTCCTCCTGGTGCGTCCGCGTTGTCTCCAAGGGCAGCACTTCCTGCTTTTCATGGCTGACGAGTATTCCGTTGTGTATCCACACACCGCAGCTGCTTCGTCCATCATCTGCTGGTGAAAAACTGAGGTGGTTTCCATGCCTTTGCTGTCGTGAATAACCCTGCAGTGATCCTGAAAGTGTAGCTATTTCTTTGACATCCTGGTTTCACGTCCTCTGAACAGACACTCATAGTGACAGTGCAGGATCCTATGAAAGTTCTAAGACGTACACACTGGTAGGTTCAGAGTAGTCATGGGGA
>NW_028095802.1:11059-15376 GCF_014824575.4 Sturnira hondurensis
AGCATTTAGGTGGAGAAGTCACTTGCCCTGCAGCATCTCTTTGTCATGGTCTTAGTTACTCTTGTCCCCAGGGGCTCTGTGCCACCGCACTCACATGCCCAATGGGCTGACTTCTAATTGCTGGCTCTCCACGCTCCATCGTGCTGGACCACGAGCTGCGTGAAGCAGCAGGAGGACAATTCTTGGGACTCTGTGATCCTGGCACAGCTCTGCCTGTGAACCCCTGTGGTGGGTCCACTCAGGGGTCTGTGGGACCCTGACTAGAACACAGGTGTTCAAGGCCATGGTGCTTCCAGCATGTGCCAAGCACAGGACACACCAAGTATTTTCCTTACTGATGAGTAGTCCACCCACCCATGCCAACACCACCCATTTGAACGTGGAGGTCTTTGAAGTGGCTGGGCTCCTGTCAAGTCCATGGCTTGTCCCTTGAGCAGAAGTTTTTAACTAACTTGAGAAGACAATCTTGTGCAAGGGTGGCCATTGAGGGAACCTCTCTGTCCACATTCTCAGACCACCACTGAGTCTCCCTTCATCAGGACACTGAAGTGTTCTCCCTCCCCAAGTCTTCTCTCTCTTGGGTAATTCTTTTTTAAAAATATTTTATTATGCTATTACAGTTGTCCCATTTTTTCTCCCATTTATTCTCCTCTGCCCTGTATCCCCCTCCGACCATCATTCCCCCACCTTAGTTCATGTCCATGGGTCGTACATATAAGCACTTTGTATTCTCCATTTCCCATCCTATTCTTAACCTCCCCCTGTCTATTTTCTACCTACCATTTATGTTTCTTATTCCATGTACTTTTTCCCCCATTCTCCCCCTCCCACTCCCACCGATAACCCACCGTGTACTCTCTATTTCTGTGAATCTGTTCTTCTTGTAGTTGATTGCTTAGTTCATTTTTTCTTTATTTTTTTATGCTCAGTTACTGATAGTTGTGAGTTTGTTGTCATTTTACTGTTCATAGTTTTGCTCTTCTTTTTCTTAGATAAGTATTTTTAACATTTCATATACTAAGGGCTTGATGATGATCAACTCCTTTAACTTGACCTTATCTGGGAAGCACTTTATCCGTCTTTCCATTCTAAATGAAAGCTTTGCTGGATAGAGTAATCTTGGATGTAGGTCCTTGCCTTTCATGACTTCAAGTACTTCTTTCCAGCCTCTTCTAGACTACAAGGTTTTTTTTTTTTTTTGAGAAATCAGCTGATAGTCTTATGGGAATTCCTTTGTAAGTAACTGTCTCCTTTTCTCTTGCTGCTTTTAAGATTCTCTTTTTATCTTTAATCTTGGCTAATGTAATGATGGTGTGTCTTGGTGTGTGCTTCCTTGGGTCTAACTTTTTTGGACTCTCTGAGCTTCCTGGACTTCCTGGAAGTCTGATTCCTTTGCCAGATTGGAGAATTCTCCTTCACTATGTTTTCAAATAAGTTTTCACTTTCTTGCTCTTGCTCTTCTCCTTCTGGCACCTGTATGATTCTGATGTTGGAACGTTTAAAGTTGTCTTGGAGGTTCTTCAGCCTGTCCTCATTGTTTTGAATTCTTGTTTTTTTTACTCTGTTCTACTTCAATGTTTATTTCTTCCGTCTGCTCCAAACCATTTCTTTGAATCCCAGTTTTCTTCCCTTCACTGCTCATTCTTTGTATATTTTCCTTTATTTCACCTTTCATAGCCTTCACTTTTTCTTCTATTTTGTGACCATCTTTAACTAATTCTGTGAGCATCCTGATTACCAGTGTTTTGAACTGTGCATCTGATAGGTTGGCTACCTCTCCATCACTTAGTTGTATTTTGTTCTGGCACTTTGATCTGCTCTTTCATTTGGGCCTTTTTTTGTCTTGGTGTGCATGTTACATAGTAAGGGGTGGAACCTTAGTTATTTGCCCGGGTGGGGCAACCCCTATGACTGTATTATGGTGCTGCTTGTCGGAGAAGGATCTGAGAGGGAACAATCCTGCATGCTCAGCTCTCAGTGGGCTTTCAGTCACTTCCTCTGCCACCCATGAGCAAGTTGGGCCCTTCTGGTGCTGATTCCCAGGAAGATTTTTTTTGTACATTCTAGGACCCCGTGAGTCTCTCCTACAGACTCTCCTGGGAGTTACTCCTGAGGTTCTGAGGCTTTCTTTTCCTGCACTGGAGCCCTGGGTTGCATGGTCTGTCTCTCTCCCCAGTTGTTCCTCCATATTTATCTGCATGCAAATGTGGGGCCACCCACTGTGCCAGGAGCTGCCTCATCTAGTCCTCCAGCCACCACCTTGCCATGAGTCCTCTCTGCCCCAGCTGCCCATCTCTGCCCCTCCCAACAGTCTGGATCAATGTTTCTTCTATAACTTCTTGATTTTTGGACCTCCAAATAGTTTGATTTTCTGGAAGTTCTGGTTATTTTTTGTTTTTAAATGTGTTGTTGTCCTTCTTTTGGTTGGGCGAGGAGGCAATGTGTATCTACCTATGCCTCTGTCTTGGCCGGAAGTGCCCCACCCAGGGATATCTTGCACTCTGAGCTTTGCTGAATCCCTATAGTGATCACCGTGGTCACCCCCCACAGGCTGCAGCAAAGGTGCAAAATTAACATCCATGCAGCACCCAAGCTGCAAGGTGAGAGGAATCTGCACGCAGTGTGAATGCTCTCCTTTCCCTGGAACACAACTAAGGGCTCACAGTCCACCATGCTGAATACAAAACAACTGTGTTGATGGAACATAATCCACAAGAAGAGGAAGCCCCAAATATGGAACACAGCCTGGAAGACATATTTAGGCAGCACAGTGTTTTTGGACCATGGTCCAATGGAGTCCAGGCTCACCTGTTGGCTACAGAACTGACTTGGGTGAAAGGGAAGTTCTGAGTGACTCCCCCCAGAGCAGGGCAACCAGATGCCCCAAAAGTCTGTAGAAAGAAGACCTTTCAAAATGGTCCGTGGAGAGCGGACCATGATGACAAGGGCAAGTTTATTACCAGCTCCCTGGAGACAGAGTCTTGCTTACCTCTCCACCATCTCTTGTAACTCATGACGCTACTTTATTTTGACCCCGTTTCACTTTTTTGTTGGTTTATTTGCCTATTTCCTAGAAAATGTATTTGGAACCTATAACTGTTTTTGCAAGATGTTGATAATCTTAACGTCTTTTCTTTTCCCATCCTTTGTTGTAAAAGAGCATTTGGACAAACCCACCGAGTGCATCCTCTCCAGGAACAACATGGCTTGTATTGAGGGCTGACCAGAGCCCTGAGCTTAGGACCAAGCACCCCATGACCTGGAAACTCATCCCAGCTTGGGTGACAGGCCCTGCTCGGCTGTGTGTTGTATGAAACTTGAGGAAGGTGCACATGATTCTGGGACTTGAGTAATTTCATCATTACAGGCAGTTATGGAAACTTACTGTCCCTGACAGTGTGCACTCTAATACCTTGTCGATGACGAGTGACATTTTCAAAAATGGCAGTGTCCCTTATAAGGTCACCGCAGTTTGCTCTCTGTGTGCTCACACAGGAAAGCCCACAGAGTCAACTGTCCGCAAACCCCGCTGTTGTTATTCTAGTGTTCGTACCATGGAAAAGGTGAATGTGCTGTTTCCTGGACATGGGTGCAGGCTTGGGGGTGGGGGTGAGTGTGTCTGGGTTTCTGCCTGTGTTTGTGAGCATGGGTGAGTGTGGAATCAGTGTGTGAGTCCAACGAAAACCAGGCAGATGGTCGTGGGTGAGCATGGCTCTCTGTCCAGGGGACCATGTGGGTAGGAGGACCCTGATGCTTTAGGACACCGAGCCTGGAAAAAAGCTGTTGCTGTGAGACAGCATCACCCCCTTCTCTCACCCAGATCCTGGCATCCTGGGCTGCAGTGGGTGGGGGACCACGAATGAACCCCATACAATGGCTTGAAAACACAGTGTTACTGGGGTAAAAATACGGGGTACCCTGGTTCCACCTCCACCTGGCTCCAGTGCAGGGAACCCCCTGCAGATTTATTCCTTTAAGGAACAGGCTGGTCCTGGATGGGTGGGATGCCCCTCCCAAAGCCATGTTTTATCTTCTCTTACCTCCTTGGTATCTGGCCATTGGGCAGGTGTCTGGCAGGCTGCAAACACATTGGAAGGCATCAGCTTCAATAACTTTTTAAGAATAGGCCCCGGCTGGTGTGGCTCAGTGCACTGAGTACTGGCCTGGGAACTAAAGGTTTACTGGTTTGATTCCCAGTTGGGGCACATATCTGGGTTGTGGAACAGATTCCCGGTGGGGTGTGGGCAAGAAACCACCACACACTCATGTTTCTCTCCCTCTCTTTCTCACTCCATTTCCTTCTCCCTAAAAATAAAT
>NW_028095803.1:0-520 GCF_014824575.4 Sturnira hondurensis
GGAAACTGTAATAGCACAATCAACAAAATACACTGTGAAACAAAACAAAAGCGATCAAACAACAACAACAACAAAAAGGGTGAAGGGATTGAAAATCGGGACGAAACCCTTGAAGGACGCTTTTGCAAATGGTCTCAGTGGTTTAAATGTGCTGATGTTTTGACAGAGAAATTTCTTTTACCAATTTATCCTTAGAAGATAATCGTATCTATATAATATATATATATATATATGATATATATAATATATGTGCTTCTCGTATTTTGGTTTCATAAAGGCAAAAGGATGGAATGTCTGTAAATGCTCCAGTCAGTAGAATGATGGTGAGTAGGGACAGAGGCTCTCAGGCAGTGACATCCTGGGATCTACATAGAGGGTCAAGTGTCATCTTCAGAGCAAACTCAAGAGGTACTTGACATGCGATCTATTTGGGGGAAAGGAGACTCAGAGAGGTTCAGGGGTGGTGGAACTTTGATGACCCACTTTCCTTGGGTCAGGGGACAGTTGTGGGGCTGTGGGG
>NW_028095804.1:0-1008 GCF_014824575.4 Sturnira hondurensis
ACCACTCTGGCCTGATTCCCCCTTCTCCATCAGGGCAGACCCCTGCTCCCCCCACACACACCCTGGTGCCTGTGATGAAAGCAAACAGCGTCCCAGTTCGGTTCCCTGGGGTCTCCAGGGCACGGCTCTCGGAATCACCTGAAAGCCGTTGAGGTCTGTGAAGAAGGTGCCCTGGCTGCCGATGTCTGTGAGGATACGCAGGGCCAGCTCCTTGTTGACGTAGTCCCGGATGTCCACCAGGGACGACACGTCCAGAGAAAGCCCCTCCACCCCTGTGCACGGGGAAGGCGGGAGGGTGAGAGAGTGTGCCCGGCGTGAGAGGCGGAGCTGCACGGGCTGTGCCTGCACGGGCTGTGCCCACCCGCTCCAGGCCCTTCCCAGCACTTCTTCCTGGACAGCCTTTCCCGCAGGAGAATTAATTAAGCCCCCTCCCTGCCTCCACGGTCATTTCTCAGGAACAGATGCACGAACAGAGAACGGGCAGAAGGGAGAGCATATCACAGCCCGGGGGGCCACCCCTCCTCCCTGACCTTCCTCATCTGCACGGCGCACCTGGCAGGTTGTACAGCCGGACCACCTGGTGCACGTGTTCATAATATGCCACCACCTCGGAGAAGAAGGGGCCTTCCGTGACACGCAGCACGGGGGGGTCCTTGGGGACATAGGGCTGGGGAAAGAGCAGGCGGCAGCTGAACCCACAGCACAGAGCAAAGCAGGTGGGGGCCAGCCCGGGACCAGGCAGGGGAGCAGTGGTTCTGTGCAGGCTCTGGCCCCCGACCCCCGGCCGAGTTGGGCCCAGGGTCCCGGATGGCGCTCTTGCCCCCGCCCCCACCAAACTTCCCACAGGAAGCCCTGGCAGGGCCCCCAGCAGCAGGGCGCAGCCTGGCGGAAGGCCCGAGCCCCCCTCACTGCCTCAGGTCTCCTGGCACCCCGTCAGCGAGGGCCCAGGCCCGCCGGAGTTCCACGGTGTCTGCAGGGTACCTGGGCCTCGCCGTCAGGCAGGAAGAG
>NW_028095805.1:0-1930 GCF_014824575.4 Sturnira hondurensis
CTCCTCGGGGTTCTTATCGAAAGCTCTTTTGCCATTTCACAGTGCAAATCTACTCCTTTAACTAAGCTGCCAGTGAATTGCTATGGCAACACAAAAGCTCTTTAGAAGTAAAGCAGTACGTGTCAACACAGTGCCGACTGGCTGCGATGGGCCTGAGGTAGAAGATGCTGAGTGTAACTCCACACAGGAGCCGACTAGCCTTGGAAACCTGTCGGCACCCTGCACGGGGCAGTGTGACTGCCTCCCACAGGAGAAGGCAGCTGCGCTCGGCGGCTGTGAGCCAGCCACTTAGAGATTTCCATCTGTGCTCCATTCACTCGCCTGCAAGTACTGCTTTGAAGTCGGGCTCTTTCGCCAGCCTCTGTGAGTACTCACCTTGTTTCCTGAGCCGTTTTCAGTTTCAGGTGAACCCAACCACAGCCCCTGCTTGGATTGCCTGCAGATGTGACCTCCAGAGAGGTGAGGTTAGAAAGAGCTGTTGTGAGGATCTGATGGATGAGAAGCAGCAAGTATCCAGTATCAAGGTTCTGAAGGCAAAGGCAGCTGTTGAAAATAAACTTTTTCTTTACTTTGTCTAGATATCGAAAAGTCTTCTCTCACCTACTAACTCTGGAACCAGTCTAAGAGTGCCTTAGGAACCAGTCTAAGAGTGCCTTAGGTCCCAGGATGTGTTGAGCACACCCTCCCTGCGGACCTGCTGCACCAACTCTCCTTCCAGGGAGGTGACCCCTCAGTTGTGTGGGTTGGCCCCTTCTCTGCCTGTTTCCTGTCTCAGTGCCACAGGCCTTCGGGGTCAGACTCCCGCTCCTCGCCCGGCCTCTTGACAGTGTGGGCTAGACCCCTGCTCCCAGGGTCCCAGCCTGTGCTGGGGCAGGTGGGCACCTGTGGACACTGGTGGGCGCTCACGGGAGCAAAGCTTATTCTGTGGGTGATTAGTAAATGTTTAAAGCCCAGCTGGCAAACACCAGGCCCACGAGCTGAATCCAACCCCCCACCTTATTTTATCCGGCCCAGCACCTTGTTTCTACCCAGAGGCAGTGCTGAGCTCCTTGCCCCTAGTTAAGGAGTAGTTACATTTGTACGGTTCTAAAATTCCTCTCAGCCCTTTGAAGGCAGCTGCAATGCTGATGTGGCTCCCGGTGAAAATGAGTTTGACATCCCTGGTTTAGAGAAAATGAGTTCTTGTCTCCCCTCATTTGGAAGTCATTCCAAAGGAGATGATGTCTTCATAGCCTCATGTCCTCGTCCCGACAGTCTTTTCCGCACTGGCCTGAAATCGTAGACCCTTAGAATTGGAAGGTCCTTATCCATGTTTCTGATAGAACAGCCACCTCTATAACATGGCCCCCTAGCTTCTGCTTGAATGCTTCCATGACAGGGACCTCTCTCCTTCATTTCAGGGTTTTCCACTCTTGGGTGAGTGTAATTGTACGTGATTGCTTTTCTAGAAGGAGTTTGCATGGGTCCCCCTTTCCACTGGACTGTGAGAAGAACAAAAGTATCCCTTCGTTTGTTCTGATGTTTAAGTGAATGTTAGGCAAGCACAAAGCACTGACTAATCTTTTCCATTTACCCCGCAAATACTTAGCATTCACTATGTACCGAGTCCTAGGGGCCCAGAATCCATCCATTAACAAGACTAAGTTACTGGCGGCCCCTGACCTGGCATCCTAACAAGCAACGCGTGATGTAATTTTAGATGGTGATGCTCTGGAGACAGTGAACAGAGGTGGGCGGAGAACATGCGCGCAGGTGCAGCCTCTCCAGGGAGGCACCACAGGGTCAGTGGCACGTGGGGCCGTGTGTGATTGTTGAGTGGTTACTGGAAGCTTCTCTCCCATTTGGAGGCCATCACTCCAGGGCGGCCGTGCCAGTACAACGGGCACTGGGTTCATGGCACTGTAACTGCCAACCAGCTCAGACTGGCCCT
>NW_028095806.1:0-601 GCF_014824575.4 Sturnira hondurensis
AGCAAAGCCTTAGAGATCAAATGGAGAGCTGAGCGTGGGGACATCCAGAGTCTGTGACCATGGGCAGGTCGCTCCACCCTTCTGGGGCTTAGCTGGCTATGAACAAGCAATATGGGGTCATATGACCCGCTCTGAGCTTCTGAAAGTGGCCTGATGTCCTCTGTCTGTAAAATAATGGGGTTCGGCTGGGCTGGGTCTAACATCCAGCCTGGCCAGGAGACCACCGAGTACCTTCAGTGTTCAGGAGCTGTGCCCTTGCATAGGTACCTCGCGGAGTCTTCACACCACCCGCCCCCCCCCCCTCCTCCACTTCACAAGTGATGAACGTGAACATGGACATGCTTCATCCTTGGGGGTTGGACCCAGGTCTGTCTGATTCCAAAGCCCACACTGGAGCATGCCACCTCTCAACGAGGTGATTGTGACGTTGGAGGACTTTCTGGCAGTATTTATAGAACATGCTAGAAGCTGTGCTTTGCACCACAGGTTCAAGGGGGAAGCAGAGCGGGCAACAAGAGAGAAAGGAGGAACTGAGTTCATTGCCCATGTCTTCTCCCTCTCGGATCCCTGAGCCCTGCGGTGCCGATACCAATGTGGCCGC
>NW_028095807.1:0-513 GCF_014824575.4 Sturnira hondurensis
AGTGGGTGGGTGGTGTTCTACCAGCTGTCTAGATGGGTCAAATCCCTCCCACTGGCCTGCTGGCAGCAATCAAGACTCAACTACAAGAGGAGAGAGTATTCAGCCCACACCGAGGGCGCTCCTTGTGGAATAGGGGAGGCTGTGCCACTGAACCCTATAGGACACCTACTATGTTAGGCCTCCCAAAACATAGAGTCTAAGTAGCTCTACCTAGTACATAGAAAGAAACACAGGAAGTTTCCCAAAAAGAGGAGACGAAGAAATACTTTCCAAATAAAAGAACAGAACAAAACTCCCCCCAAAAGAACTAAACAAAATGAAGATAAGCAACCTATCAGATACAGAGTTCAAAATGCTGGTTATAAGAATGCTCAAGGAACTTAGTAGGTACTTCAACAGCATAAAAGTGATCCAATAAGACATGTAGGAGACATTCATTGAAATAAAGAACAATTTACAGGGAATCAACAATCAAGTGGATGAAGCCAAGAATCAGATTATGATTGTTGATTC
>NW_028095808.1:0-1997 GCF_014824575.4 Sturnira hondurensis
ATTTCTGCCTTCCTTAATTTCTTTCTTCAGTGTTGTGTAGTTTTCTGAGTACTTTATTTTTCTTATCGCTATAGTAAATGTTTTTTTTTCTTAATTTCTGTTTCTGACATTTCGTTGTTGATATACAAAAAATGCCTTCAATTTCTGAATATTGACTTTGTATTCTACTGTTTTTTCAACTCGCTTATTAGGTCGAGTAGGTTTTTGACTGAGTCTAAAGAGTTTTCTGTGTATGCTATCATGTCATCTGTGAATAATAACTGTTTTACTTTCTCCTTTCCAGTTTGGATGGCTTTTATCTTTATTTCTTGTCTGTTGTGGCTAGAGTTTCCAATATTGTGTTGAGTAGAAATGGTAAAAGTGGACATCCTTGTCTTGTTTCCGATCTTATGGGAAAGCTTAATTTTTGTGCATTGAGTATGATATTAGCTGTAGGTTTCTCATATATGGCCTTTATCATGTTGAGGTATGGGTAGAAGGACATTTTAATGATGTAATTCTATCAATGAACACTGTATGTGCTCCCACTCATTTCTATCTTCTTCATTTTCTTTCATCAGTGCCTTATAATTTTCTGATTACAGGTCACTCACATGGTAGAATTACAGGGCATTATCCCAAAAGCAGTTACACATACAAACAGTCAAATGTTACCCAGGGGTACTGGATAGGAGAAAGAGCTGACCACAAAGAACCTTGTTCTTTTGCATACATGGTGGAAATATGCTATTATNCGGTAATACTTAAATAACCACACACATTTGACCAAGTTCTTAGAACTATACACACACACACACAAAATGTGTGGATCCTACTCTTTATAAGTTATGCATTTACAAAATTAAAAAAGGGAAAATAATACGTAATACCAAAACATGATGCACACTTACTATGCAGTCAGGTTCCCATAAGCAGTTTAATTAGTTCTTCCCTAAGAAGATGGGATGAGGAACTGGGATATTCTCATGGGGCACATTCCCTGAGAGCTCCATAGCTCTATAATTTACTCCTGGCTCCCTTTCACTGTCCTCTGAAATACCAACAACACTCCACATGATTTTATTTTAGAGGGAATGGACTACATGCTGGATTCTTTGATCACCATACATTAATATGAATGATAATAGTCGACATTGAACATAGCCTTTGTGTCTACTGAAAGGAAACCTGCTGCCATGGCCAAGAAAATCGCCTGAAAGTGAAATTATATATTGAGAGAGTTTAAAAGTGTACACATTTCCTCAGTTGTTTATACACTTTCCCTTAATTGCTCTTTATAGACACAATTTCATAAATTACATAGGAGGAGTAATTTTTTTTTGTTCATTTTACAGATAAGGAGGAGGTAAGGGACTCCTCCAAGGTCACAGCAAGAATTCATGGTGGATTTGGAACATGAGCCTGGGGTTCTGGGTCCTTGTTAGTGTTTTTTTATTCTCTATATTTCTCTGTCTCAGAGAACTTGTGAACTTTCAGTCACTCGTCAAATATAGCTTGTTTATCCTTATTTATGCATTATTTTAAGTCTAAATTTCTGAATTCACACTCACTAGTCAGGGATTGACTGTCCCTCCTCTTCAAGAGCCAAGTAAGCTAACTTCCACATGCACTATCAATGAAGCGATTTACTATGAATTGTTACAGCACAAAAACAAATGTTTTGAACTTTCAAAAAGTAGTGATTTGAGGCTGGAGTATAAATGTCAACACTTTCATTAGTGAGGAGTTTAATGATACTTATGAAATTCCCTGCTGCTTCCCTGAAGAAGATGGATTAAAAGGAAAATAAGTGATTGGATAGGGTTGTAAACTCATCTTGTGCACTATTAAGTTGTCTCCTACTGGAGGGTGAACAAAAGCATAACTGTGAAGTGACCATCCGTTAAACTACAGAGGAAACTTAATGAATTAACAAGATTCAACCGTAGTTCAACCTTTCCCCCAGGCTATCATTTTTATTATTACCTGCACCTTTAAATATACTGAGAACAGGGCAG
>NW_028095809.1:0-535 GCF_014824575.4 Sturnira hondurensis
CTTGCAGAAGAAGTGGGATCCAGGATCGCCAGCAGGCCCTGAGCATCACCTCCTACCCTTTCACTAAAATGAAACTGCGTCACGTGGGTCCAACCTTCTCTGCCAGAGTGGACTCAAGTGCAGCAGCAGTGTTCGTGGCGTGACACACTAGTAGTTTTTTAAATTACTAATAGAGCTCTGGCTGGTGTGGCTCTGTTGGTTGGGTGCTGTCCTACAAAGCAAAAGGTCACTGGTTGGATTCCCAGACAGGGACATGTCTGGGTTGCAAGTTCGTTTCAGGTTCGGGCATGTACAGAGGCAGCCAATCAGAGTTTTTCTCAATCACATAATGGTTTCTGTACCTCTCTTTCTCCCTTCCTCCCCCCTGTCTATAAAATAAAAAATTAAAATTAAGGAAGTTAAGAAAACAATAATAAAGATGTGAAGATGGTGCCATAGGTAAACACTGTACTTGCCTTCTTTAGTGACAACATCAGAATTACACCCAAACTACAGAACAACCATAACTGAAAACTGCCTGAGATCTAGGTAAATA
>NW_028095810.1:0-2222 GCF_014824575.4 Sturnira hondurensis
CTTCCTCTTCTCCTTCTGGTACCCCTATAATTCACATGTTAGAACATTAAAGATGTCCTAGAGGTTCCTAAGCCTCTCCTCATTCTTTTGAATTCTTGTTTCTTCATTCTTTTCTGATTGGATGTTTCTTTCTTCCTTCTGGTCCACACTGTTGATATGAGTCCGAGTTTCCTTCCCATTACTACTGGTTCCCTGTATATTTTCCTTTATTTCACTTAGCATAGCCTTTATTTTTTCATCTAATTTGTGGCCAAATTCAACCAGTTTTGTGAGCATCCTGATTACCAGTGTTTTGAACTGTACATCTGATAGGTTAGCTATCTCTTCATCACTTAGTTGTATTTTTTCTGGAGCTTTGATCTCTTCTTCCATTTAAGCCATTTTTGTGTCTTGACGCACCTGTTACATAGTGAGGGGTGAAGCCTTAGGTATTCACCAGGGCGGGGCAATGTATTTCTCTGCTTTGTGACCCCCTCAGGGGAGGGGTCCAAGAGGAAACAATGCTGCTTGCTCCACTCAGTGCCAGATTTCAGTCACTTCCCCTGCTTCCCACAAGCAAACTGGGCCCTTCTGGTGTTGATTCTCGGTGAGTGGGTTTGTGTACATTCTAGGACTGTGGAACTCTCCAACGAACTTTCCTGTAAGGCTGGGAGTTCCTCCACTGCTGCCTCAACTCCCACAGGTGTTTTTAATCAGTGAGGTTTGAGGCTTTATTTCCCAGCACTGGGGCCTTGGGTTTTAAGGTCAGTCCTGCTTCCCCTTTGTTTCTCCTAGTTTATCTGTGCGTGCATGTGGGAACACCCAATCTGCCACTGCCTTGCCAGCCAGCTGCAGCCTTGCACGCCCCTCTCCGCAATCCACTGCCTTACTGGGTCCTCCTGCTGTGGCCTTACTTGCCCCAGTCCTCCAGCCACGGCCTTGCCACGAGTTCTCTCTGCCCTAGCTGCCCGTCTCTGTCCCCTCTACTGGTCTGGATGAATGTGTCTTCTTTAACTCTTTGGTTGCTGGACTTCCATACAGTTCGATTTTCTGTCAGTTCTGATTTTTTTTTTATTTTTTAATTGTTGTTGTCCTTCTTTTGATTGTGCAGGGAGGTACAATGTGTCTACCTATACCTCCATCTTGGCCAGAAGTTGATTTTATTATTGAATTATTAGAGTTCTTTCATGAGGATTAAACTACATTTTATTATAATCCAATTTATTAATTTTTCTGTTTATGGTGTGCATGTTTGCGTGTTGTGTGTGTGTTATTTAAGAAATCTTTGCCAATCCCAAGGTTAAGCTTTTCCTCCGTGTTTTCTTATAGAAGTGTTACTGTTTTAGTCTTTACCTTTAAGTCTACAGTTTATCCCAAACTGGTTTTGTTTTGTTTTGTTATTCAGTATAGTGTTAGGCAGGGATCAAGATTAGATTCCTTCAATAGATATATACCCAGCTGTTCAGAATCATTTATGGAAAATACTGACCTTCAAACATTTAATTATAGTTGTGTGTATTTTGAAGATCAAATGACTATGTATTTGTGGGCCTCTCTCTTGACTTTGTGTTCTTTTCTTTTAATCGCATATTTTAATTATCCTATGTGTTGAAATCAGGTAGTTTAAGTTCTTCATCTTAATTCTTTCTCAAAATCGGCTTGGTCTAGTTAACGTGTGTGCATTTTCAAGTAGACTTTTAGTTGGCATGTGAATTTCCACACGTGTGCAAGTATGAATTTCCACACGTGTGCAAGTGTACACACACAGACCACAAATGTCACACCCACCACAGGAAGCGGCTAGAGTTATGATGACACTGTACTCATATGGCATCTTCAGATCAGTTTAAACAAGATATACTTCTCAAATACATCCGATCTTCTAATCAATGAACATATGTGTTTCTGTTTTACTTGGATCTTGTTTAAAATTTGTCAAAAGTATTTTATGTTTCTTACCGTATGAATATTATATATCTTCTATTAAAGTTGACCTAGTATTTTTGTAATTATTTTAAATCATTACATTTTCATTTTTATTGCTAGTATATAGAAATATCATTGAATTTTGCATATTAACCCTATATCTCAAGACTTTCCTTAATTTATTTATTATTCCGTGATTTAAATCAGTGAAGTGTATCCCTGCAGGGTCCGTCTCCTACAGAGTTATATTAGAATCTCTCAAGAGGGGAAAATGCAGAGAGGAATGCTTGATTTGAAGAAAAATTATATTTATGGAA
>NW_028095812.1:0-644 GCF_014824575.4 Sturnira hondurensis
GAAACATAATAATATCCGAATAATAGGAATACCAGAAGGAGAGGAAGAGGAATAAGGGATAGAAAACCTACTTGAAAGAGTAACAACGGAAAATTTTCCTAAGTTGAGGAGAGAGAAAGTCACACAGATCCAGGAATCGCAGAGAGTCCCAAGCAGGTGGAACCCAAAGAGGCCTACTGCAAGACACATCATCATTAAAATGGCAAATCTCCAAGACAAAGAGAAAATCCTAAAGGCAGCAAGGTAGAAAAAGGAAGTAACATACAAGGGGGTCCCAATAAGGTTGGCTACTGACTTCTCAATGGAAACGTTCCAAGCAAGAAGAGAATGGCAAGAAATATTCCAAGTAATGAGAAACAGAGGCCTAAACCAAGGCTACTGTACCCAGCAAGGCTGTCAATCAAGATAGAAGGCCAAATAAAGAGCTTCCAAGACAAAAGAAGTCTAAGAGAATATGCTTCCACCAAACCAGCTCTACAAGAATTACTGAAAGGGCTGCTTTAAGGAAAGGAAGGAAAAGAGAGAGACGGAGAGGAACACAGGTACATAAATGGCAATGAATAAGTACCTTTCAATAATAACCTTAAACGTGAATGGATTAAATGCTCCAATCAAAAGACATAGAATAGCTGAATGGATAAGAA
>NW_028095813.1:0-658 GCF_014824575.4 Sturnira hondurensis
TTTTTCTCTTTCTTGATAGGGAAGGAGAGAGAGAGAGAGAGAGAAAGAGGGAGAGAGAGATGTGTGAGAGAAACATCAAACAGTTGCCTCCTATACACACCCAGACTGGGGATTGAACCCACAAACCAGGAATGTGGTGACCTGTCTGGGGATTGAACCAGTGACCGTTTGGTGCAGGATGATGGTCCAACCAACCAAGACACACCTGCCAGGGCCATAATGGTCTTTCAGAATTTTTCCAAATTAGGACAAATGGCTAGATCTTCATATTCTTCTTTACAAAAATCTTGGATGTGATTCACTTTGAGAAAGAACATAAATTTTGATGAAATAGCTCTCTATAGTAGTGGCTAACACCTTAATCTATTTGCCAACATTATCAATATAATCAAATATACTTTTGTTAAATTGATTGTGCTTTTTGGAGAATGTGGGTTGGATGTGTTGGTAAATGTACAGCCCATTATTTTTTATATTTTCTGTAAGACATGTGACTTACTCCGCCTGCAAGCTCGATATTTGCAAAGTTCCCTGGGTCCAGAGAATTGTCCTGACAATTAACAATGGCATTGGGCTTTCCTACTCCACCCTCTTAAGTCACTGGATAAAGCTACCTCCACAGAGCCCCATAAGTATGTCAGGGGTCCTCGGAAAAAGC
>NW_028095814.1:0-553 GCF_014824575.4 Sturnira hondurensis
ACTTCCGACAAGATGGAGGCATAGGTGGAAACACTGTGCCTTCTCCCACAACTAAGTTTGACTACAACAAAAGTTTTGGAGAACTAGAACACACCCAAAGAACAGAACATGGAATTATACGGAAGTCCGACAGCTACGAACCGTTCAACGGGGACGGTAAGAGAGGTGGAACCAGCAATGGAGCTGGGTCGGGCAGGACAGATCCCCCGACCTAGGCACTAGGCGCGCGGGCAGCCCAAAGCCAGTCGGGGTGCAGGGCAGACTGACCAAGGTCGCACATTTGCGCACAGTGAGACAGACCATGCAGGCCCCAGGGGACGAACCCAGTGGTGGAGGGCCGACAGCGGTGGCACACTCGAGTGCAGTGGAACGAAATGCGTGGGCCCAGTGACAGTGGTGGCTACGGAGCCGGTGGGGGTTGCGGCAGCAGGCGGCGGAGGGAAGCCATTGTCCCTCTTTGACCCGCCCCCACATACAACGTCACAACCCAGCAACTGAGTTGCCCTGCTCCGGTGAAAACCTAGGGCTCCGATCCTGCTACTTAACAGGCACG